>NW_027328235.1:0-43361 GCF_047675955.1 Chlorocebus sabaeus
TGACCAAAGAGGGCTATGGTGAAAAAGGAAATATTCTAAGATAAAAACTGAAAAGAAGCTTTCTGAGAAACTGCTTTGGTTTCTGTTATATCATCTCACAGAGTTACAGCTTTCCCCTTTCACCTCAAGAAGCCTTTCGCTAAGACGATTCTTCTGGAATTTTCAAAGTGATATTTGGAAGCCCTTAGAGGGCTATGGTGAAAAAGGAAATATCTTCCATGTAAAACAGGAAAGAAGCTTTCTGAGAAACTGCTTTGTGTTCTGTTAGTTCATCTCACAGAGTTTCTGCTTTCCCCTCAAGAAGCCTTTCGCTAAGACTGTTCTTGTGCTATTTGCAAAGTGGTATTTGGAAGCCCTTAGAGGCAATTTTGAAAAAGGAAATATCTTCCGTTAAAAAGTGGAAAGAAGCTTTCTGAGAAACTGCTTTGCATTCTGTTAATTCATCTCACAGTGTTACAGCTTTCCCCTCAAGAAGCCTTTCGCTAAGACTGTTCTTGTGGAATTTGCAAAGTGATATTTTGAAGCCCATATGGGGCTATGCTGTAAAAGGAAATATCTTCCGTTAAAAACTGGAAAGACGATTTCTGAGAAACTGCTTTGTGTTATGTTTTTTCATCTCACAGGTTTACAGCTTTCCCTTCCAGAAGCCTTTCGCTAAGACTGCTCTTGTGGAAATGGCGAAGTGATATTTGGAAGCCCAGAGAGGGCTATGGTGAAAATGGAAATATCCTAAGATAAAAACCAAAAAGAAGCTTTCTGAGAAACTGCTTTGTGTTCTGTTAGTTCATCTCACAGAGTTTCTGCTTTCCCCTCAAGAAGCCTTTCGCTAAGACTGTTCTTGTGCTATTTGCAAAGTGGTATTTGGAAGCCCTTAGAGGCAATTTTGAAAAAGGAAATATCTTCCGTTAAAAAGTGGAAAGAAGCTTTCTGAGAAACTGCTTTGCATTCTGTTAATTCATCTCACAGTGTTACAGCTTTCCCCTCAAGAAGCCTTTCGCTAAGACTGTTCTTGTGGAATTTGCAAAGTGATATTTTGAAGCCCATATGGGGCTATGCTGTAAAAGGAAATATCTTCCGTTAAAAACTGGAAAGACGATTTCTGAGAAACTGCTTTGTGTTATGTTTTTTCATCTCACAGGTTTACAGCTTTCCCTTCCAGAAGCCTTTCGCTAAGACTGCTCTTGTGGAAATGGCGAAGTGATATTTGGAAGCCCAGAGAGGGCTATGGTGAAAATGGAAATATCCTAAGATAAAAACCAAAAAGAAGCTTTCTGAGAAACTGCTTTGTGTTTTGTTAGTTCATCTCACAGAGTTACAGCTTTCCCCTCAAGAAGCCGTTCACTAAGACTGTTCTTGTGAAATTTGCAAAGTGATATTTGGAAGCCCATAGAGGGCTTTGGTGAAAAAGGAAATATCTTCCGTTAAAAACTGGAAGGAAACTTTATCAGAAACTGCCGTGTGTTCTGAAAATACATCTCTCCAAATCACAGCTTTCCCCTCAAGAAGCCTTTCGCTAAGACCGTTCTATTGGAATTTTCAAAGTGATATTTCGAAGCCCCTAGAGGGCTATGGTGAAAAAGGAAATATCTTCCGTTAAAAAGTGGAAAGAAGCTTTCTGAGACACTGCCGTGTGTTCTGTTAATACACCTCACCGAGTTTCAGCTTTTCCCTCAAGAAGCCTTTCGCTAAGACTATTCTTGTGGGATTTGCAGAGAGATATTTGGAAGCCCAAAGTGGACTACGGTGAAAAAGGAAATATCTTCAGTTAAAAACTTGAAAGAAACTTTCTGAGAAACTGCTTTGTGTTCTGTTAATTCATCTCACAGAGTTACTGCTTTCCCCTACAGAAGCCTTTACCTAAGACTGTTCTTGTGGAATTTGCAAACTGATATTTGGAAGCCCATAGAGCGCTATGGTGAAAAAGGAAATATCTTCGGTTAAAAACTGGAAAGAAGCATTCTGAGAAACTGCTTTGTGTTCTGTTATTTCATCCCACAGGGTTACAGCTTTCCCTTCCAGAAGCCTTTCACTAAGACTGTTCCTGTGGGATTTGCAAAGTGATATTTGGAAGCCCATAGAGGGCTATGGTGAAAAAGGAAATATCTTCAGTTAAAACCTAGAAAGAGGCTTTCTGAGAAAATGCTTTGTGTTCTGTTAATTCATCTCGGAGAATTACACCTCTCTCCTCAAGAAGCCCTTCGCTAAGACTGTTCTTGTGGAATTTGCAAAGTGATATTTTGAAGCCCCTAGGTGCTATGGTGTTAAAGGAGATATCTTCCGTTAAAAACTGGAAAGAAGATTTCGTAGAAACTGCTTTTTGTTCTCTTAATTCGTCTCTCAGAGTTAGAGCTTTCTCCTCCACAAGCCTTCCGCTAAGCCTGTTCTTGTGGAATTTGCAAAGTGATATTTGGAAGTCCATAGAGGGCTATGGTGAAAATGGAAATATCCTAAGATAAAAACCGAAAAGAAGCTTTCTGAGAAACTGCTTTGTGTTCTGTTAATTCATGTAACAGAGTTACAGCTTTCCCCTCAAGAATCCGTTCACTAAGGCTGTTCTTGTGAAATTTGCAAAGTGATATTTGGAAGCCCATAGAGGGCTATGGTGAAAAAGAAAATATCTTCCGTTAAAACTGGAAAGAAGCATTCTGAGAAATTGCCGTGTGTTGTGTTAATACATCTCACGGACTTACAGCTTTCTGTCAACAATCCTTTCGCTAAGACTGTTCTTGTGAAATTTGCAAAGTGATATTTGGAAGCCCATACAGGGCTACGGTAAAAAAGGAAATATCTACCGGTAAAAACTTCAAAAATGCTTTCTGAGAAACTGCCGTGTGGTTCGCGTAATACATCTCACCGCGTTACAGCTTTGCGCTCAAGAAACCTTTCGCTAAGACTGTTCTTGTGGGATTTGCAAAGTGATATTTGGAAGCCCATAGAGGACTATGGTGAAAATGGAAATATCCTAAGATAAAAACTGAAAAGAAGCTTTCTGAGAAAATGCTCTGTGTTCTGTTAGTTCATCTCACAGAATTACAGCCTTCCCGTCAATAATCCGTTCACTAAGACTGTTCTTGTGAAATTTGCAAAGTGATATTTGGAAGCCCGTAGAGTGCTATGGTGAAAAAGGAAATATCTTCTGTTAAAAACTGGAAAGAAGCATTCTGAAAAATTGCCGTGTGTTGTGTTGATACATCTCACCGACTTACAGCTTTCCCCTCAAGAAGCCTTTCGCTAAGACTGTTCTTGTGATATTTGCAAAGTGATATTTGGAAGCCCTTAGAGGGCAATGGTGAAATAGGACATATTACCATTACAAACTGGAAAGAAGCTTTCTGAGAAAGTGCCCTGTGTTCGTGTAAGACATCTCACCGAGTTACAGCTTTTCGCTGAAGAAGACTTTAGCTAAGACTGTTCTTGTGGAATTTGCCAAGTGATATTTGGAAGCCCATAGAGGGCTAAGGTAAAAAAGGAAATATCTTCCGTTAAAAACTGGAAAGAAGATTTCTGAGAGACTGCTTTGGGTTCTGTTAATTCATCTCACAGAGTTAGAGCTTTCCCCTCATGAGGCCTTTCGCTAAGACTGTTCTTGTGGAATTTGCAAAGTGATATTTTGAAGCCCTTAGAGGGCTATGGTGAAAAAGGAAATATCTTTCTTTAAAAACTGGAAAGAAGCTTTCTGAGAAACTGCTTTGTGTTCTGTTAATTCATCTAACAGAGTTACAGCTTTCCCTTCAAGAAGCCGTTCGCTAACGCTGTTCTTGTGGAATGTAAAGTGTGATATTTGGAAGCCCATAGAGGGCTATGGGGAAAAAGGAAGTATCTTCAGTTAAAAACTGGAAAGAAGCTATCTGAGAAATTGCTTTGTGTTCTGTTAATTCATCTCACAGAGTTACAGCTTTTCCCTCAAGAAGCCTTTCGCTAAGCCTGTTCATGTGGAATATCCACAGTGATATTTGGCAGCCCATAGCAGGCTATGGTGAAAAAGGAAATATCTTCCGTTAAAAACTGGAAGGAAGCTTTCTGAGGAACTGCTATGTGTTCTGTTAATTCTTCTCTCAGAGTTACAGCTTTTCCCTGAAGAAATGTTTCGGTAAGACTCTTCTTGTGGAATTTGCAAAGTGATATTTGGAAGCCCATAGAGGGCTATGGTGAAAAAGGAAATATCTTCAGTTAAAACCTGGAAAGAATCTTTCTGAGAAACTGCTTTGTGTTCTGTTAATTCATCTCACAGTGTTACAGCTTTCCCCTCAAGAAGCTTTTCGCTAAGACTGTTCTTGTGGAATTTGCAAAGTGATATTTTGAAACCCATAGAGGACTATGGTGAAAAAGGAAATATCTTCCGTTAAAAACTGGAAAGAAGCTTTCTGAGAAACTGCGCTGTGTTCTCTTAATTCATCTCACAGAGTTACAGATTTCCTTTCAAGAAGCCTTCGCTAAGTCTGTTCTGGTGGAATTTGAAAAGTGGTATTTGGAAGCCCTTAGAGGCCTATGGGGTAAAAGGAAGTATCTTCAGTTAAAAACTGGAAAGAAGCTTTCTGAGAAACTGTTTCGTGTTCTGTTAATTCATGTAACAGAGTTACCGCTTTCCCTTCAAGAAGTCTTTCGCTAAGACTGTTCTTGTGGAATTGGCAAAGTGATATTTGGAAGGCTAGAGAGGGCTGCGGTGAAAAAGGCAATATCTTCCGTTAAAAACTGGAAAGAAGCTTTCTGAGAAACTGCTTTGCGTTCCATTAATTCATCTCACAGACTTACAGCATTCCCTTCAAGAAGCCTTTCGCTAAGGCTGTTCTTGTGGAATTGGCAAAGTGATATTTGGAAGCCCTTAGAGGGCTACGGTGAAAAAGGAAGTATCCTAAGATAAAAACTGAAAAGAGGCATTCTGAGAAACTGCTTTGTGTTCTGATAATTCATCTCACAGAGCTTCAGCTTTCCCTTAAAGAAGTATTTCACTGAGGCTGTTCTTGTGGAATTTGCAAAGTGATATTTGGAAGCCCGTAGAGGGCTATGGTGAAAAAGGAAATATCTTCCGTTAAAAACTGTAAAGAAGCTTTCTGAGAAACTGCTTTCTGTTCTGTTAATTCATCTCACAGATATACAGCTTTCCCGTCAAGAAGCCTTTCACTAAGGCTGTTCTTGTGGAATTCGCAAAGTGATATTTGGAAGCCCATAGAGGGCTATGGTGAAAAAGGAAATACCTTCTGTAAAAAACTGGAAAGAATCTTTTTAAGAAACTGCTTTGTGTTCTGTTAATTCTTCTCACAGAGTTACTGCTTTCCTCTCAAGAAGCCTTTCGCAAAGACTGTTCTTGCGGAATTTGCAAAGGGATATTTGGAAGCCCCTAGAGAGCTATGGTGAAATAGGAAATATGTTTCATTAAAAACTAGAATGAAGCTTTCTGAGAAACTGCTTTGTGCTTTGTTAATTCATCTCACAGAGTCACTCTGTTCCCCTCAAGAACACTTTCGCTAAGACTATTCTTGAGGAATTTACAAGTTGATATTTGAAAGCCCATACAGGGCTATGGTGAAAAAGGAAATATCTTGTGTTATAAACTGCAAAGAAGCTTTCTGAGAAACTGCTTTCTGTTCTGTTAATTCATCTCACAGAGTTACAGCTTTCCCCACAAGAAGCCTTTCTCTAAGACTGTTCTTGTGGAATTGGCAAAGTGATATTTGGAAGCCCATAGAGGGTTATGGTGAAAAAGGAAATATCCTAAGATAAAAACTGAAAAGAAGCGTTCTGAGAAACTGCGTTGTGTTCTTTTAATTCATTTCATAGAGTTACAGCTTTCCCCTCAATAAACCTTTCGCTAACAGTGTTGTTGTGCAATTTGGAAAGTGATATTTGAAAGCCCATAGAGTGCAATGGTGAAGAAGGAAATACCTTCCGTTAAAAAGTGAAAAGAAGCTTTCTGAGAAACTGCTTTGTGTACTGTTAATTCATCTCAAAGAGTTACAGCTTTCCCCTCAGTAAGCCTTTTTCTAAGACTGTTCTAGTGGAATTTGCAAAGTGATATTTGTAAGCCCATAGAGGGCTACGGTGAAAAGGAAATATCTTTCGTTAAAAATTGGAAGGAAGCTTTCTGAGAAACTGCTTTGTGTTCTGTTCATTCTTCTCAGAGAGTTACAGCTTTCCCCTCAAGGCTCTGATCAATAAGACTGTTCTTGTGGATTTTGCAAAGTGACATTTGGATGCCCATAGAGGGCTACGGTGAAAAAGGAAATATCCTAAGATAAAAACTGGATAGAAGCTTTCTGAGAAACTGCTTTGAGTTCTGTTATATCATCTCAAATAGTTACGGCTTTCCCCTCAAGAAGCCATTTGCTAAGACTATTCTTGTGGAATTTGCAAACCGATATTTGGAAGCCCATAGAGGGCTATGGTGAAAAAGGAAATACCCTAAGATAAAAACTGGAAAGAAGCTTTTTGAGAAACTGCTTTGTGTTGTGTTTATTCATCTCCGAGAGTTACAGCGTTCCCCTCAAGAAGCCTTTCGCTAAGATTGTTCTTGTGGAATTTGCAAAGTGATATTTGGAAGCCCATAGAGGGCTATGGTGAAAAAGGAAATATCTTCCGTTAAAAACTGGAAAGAAGCTTTCTGAGAAACTGCTTTGTGTTCTGTTAATTCTTCCCACAGAGTTAGAGCTTGCCCTCAAGAAGCCTTTCACTAAGACTGTTCTTGTGGAATTTACAAAGTGATATTTTGAAGCCCATAGAGGGCTACGGTGAAAAAGGAAATATCTTGAGTTAAAAACTGGAAAGAAGCTTTCTGAGAAACTGCTTTGTGTTCTGTTAATTCATCTCACAGAGTTACTGCTTTCCCCTGAAGAAGTCTTTGGCTAAGACTGTTCTTGTGGAATTTCCAAAGTGATATTTGGAAGCCCATAGGTGGCTATGGTGAAAAAGGAAATATCTTCAGTTAAAAACTGGAAAAAAGATTTCTGAAAAACTGCTTTGTGTTCTGTTAATTCATCTCACTGAGTTACAGATTTCCCCTCAAGAAGCCATTTGCTAAGACTGTTCTTGTGGAATTTGCAAAGTGATATTTGGAAGCCCATAGAGGGCTATGGTGAAACAGGAAATATCTTCAGTTAAAAACTGGAAAGAATCTTTCTGAGAAACTGCTTTGTGTTCTGTTAATTCATCTCACAGTGTTACAGCTTTCCCCTCAAGAAGCCTTTCGCTAAGACTGTTCTTGTGGAATTTGCAAAGTGATATTTTGAAACCCATAGAGGACTATGGTGAAAAAGGATATATCTTCCGTTAAAAACTGGAAAGAAGATTTCTGAGAAACTGCTTTGTGTTCTCTTAATTCATCTCACAGAGTTACAGCTTTCCTTTCAAGAAGCCTTTCGCTAAGTCTGTTCTGGTGGAATTTGAAAAGTGGTATTTGGAAGCCCTTAGAGGCCTAAGGGAAAAAGGAAATATCTTCCATTAAAAACTGGAAAGAAGTTTTCTGAGAAACTGGTTTGTGTTCTGTTAATTCATGTAACAGAGTTACTGCTTTCGCTTCAAGAAGTCTTTCGCTAAGACTGTTCTTGTGGAATTTGCAAAGTGATATTTGGAAGGCTATAGAGGGCTACGGTGAAAAAGGCAATATCTTCCGTTAAATACTGGAAAGAAGCATTCTGAGAAACTGCTTTGTGTTCTGTTAATTCATCTCACATTGTTACAGCTTTCCCTTCAAGAAGCCTTTCTCTAAGGCTGTTCTTGTGGAATTTGCAAAATGATATTTGGAAGGCCATAGAGGGCTACGTTGAAAAAGGAAATATCTTCTGTTAAAAACTGGAAAGAGGCTGTCTGAGAAACTGCTCTGTGTTCTGTTAATTCAACTCACAGAGTTACACCTTTGCCCTCAAGAAGCCTTTCGCTAAGACTGTTCTTTTGGAATTTGCAAAGGGATATTTTGAAGCCCATAGAGGGCTATGGTGAAAAAGGAAATATCTTCTGTAAAAAACTGGAAAGAATCTTTTTAAGAAACTGCTTTGTGTTCTGTTAATTCATCTCACAGAGTTACTGCTTTCCTCTCAAGAAGCCTTTCGCAAAGACTGTTCTTGCGGAATTTGCAAAGGGATATTTGGAAGCCCCTAGAGAGCTATGGTGAAATAGGAAATATGTTCCATTAAAAACTAGAATGAAGCTTTCTGAGAAACTGCTTTGCGCTTTGTTAATTCATCTCACAGAGTAACTCTGTTCCCCTCAAGAACACTTTCGCTAAGACTATTCTTGAGGAATTTACAAGGTGATATTTGGAAGCCCATACAGGGCTATGGTGAAAAAGGAAATAGCTTCCGTTAAAAACTGGAAAGAAGCTCTCTTAGAAACAGCTTTGTGTTCTGTGAATTCATCTCACAGAGTTACAGCTTTCCCCTCAAGAAGCCTACCGCTAAGTCTGTTCTTGTGGAATTTGCAAAGTGATATTTGGAAGCCCTTAGAGGGCTACGGTGAAAAAGGAAATATCTTCAGTTAAATACTGGAAGGAAGCTGTCTGAGAAACTGCTTTGTGTTCTGTTATTTCATCTCACTGAGTTACACCTTTCCCCGCAAGAAACCTTTCGCTAAGACTGTTCTTGTGGAATTTGCAAAGTGATATTTGGAATCCCAAAGAAGGTTATGGTATAAAAGGAAATACCTTAAGTTAAAAACTGGAAAGAAGCTTTCTCAGAATCTGCTTTGTGATCTGTTAATTCATCTCACAGAGTTACAGCTTTCCCTTCAAGAAGCCTTTCGTTAGGCTGTTCTTGTGGAGTTTGCAAAGTATTATTTGGAAGCCCATAGAGGGTTACGGTGAAAAAGGAAATATCTTCAGTTAAAAACTGGAAACAAGCTGTCTGAGATACTGCTATGTGTTCTGTTAACTCATCTCACAGTGTTATAGCTTTCTCCTCAAGAATCCTTTCGTTAAGACTGTTCTTGTGGAATTTGGAAGGTGATATTTGCAATCCCATAGAGGGCTATGGTAAAAAAGGAAATATCTTCCTTTAAAAACTGGAAAGAAGCTTTCTGAGAAACTGCTTTGTGTTCTGTAACTTCATCTCACAGAGTTACAGCTTTTCATTCAAGAAGCCTTTCGCTAAGGCTGTTCTTGCAGAATTTGGAAAGTTATACTTGGAAGCCCATAGAGGACTTCGGTGAAAAAGGAAATATCCTAAGGTAAAAACTGAAAAGAAGCATTCTGAGAAACTGCTTTGTTTTCCGTTAATTCATCTCACGGAGTTACAGCTTTCTCTTCAATAAGAATTTCCCTAAGGCTGTTCTTGTGGAATTTACAAAGTGATATTAGGAATCCCTTAGAGGGCTATGTTGAAAAAGGAAATATCCTCCGTTAAAACTGCAAAGAAGCTTTCTGAGAAACTGCTTTGTGTTCTCTTATTTCATCTCTCAGATTTACAGCATTCCCCTCAAGAAACCTTTCGCTAAGACTGTTCTTGTGGAATATGCAAAGTGACATTTGGAAGCCCATAGAAGGCTACGGTGAAAAAGGAAATATCCTAAGTTAAAAACTGAAAAGAAGCATTCTGAGAAACTGCTTTCTGTTCTGTGAATTCAGGTCACAGAGTTACAGCTTTCCTTTCAAGAAGCCATTCGCTAAGGCTGTTCTTGTTTAATTGGCAAAGTGATATTTGGAAGCCCATAGAGGGCTCTGGTGAAAGAGGAAATATCTTCAGTTAAAAACTCAAAAGAAGCTTTCGGAGAAACTGCTTTGTGCTCTGTTAATTCATCTCACAGAGTTACACCTTTCCATTCAGGAGGCCTTTCGCTAAGGCTGTTCTTGAGGAATTTAGAAAGTGATATTTGGAAGCCCATAGAGGGCTATGGTGAAAAAGGAAATATCTTCCGTTAAAAACTGGAAAGAAACTTTCTGAGAAACTGGTTTGTTTTCTGTTAATTCATGTCACAGAGTCACAGCTTTCTCCTCAAGAAGTCGTTCACTAAGACTGTTCTTGTGATTTTTGCAAAGTGATATTTGGTAGCCCATAGAGGGCTATGGTGAAAAAGGAAATATCTTCAGTTAAAAACGGCAAAGAAGATTTGTGAGGAACTGCTTTGTATTCTGTTAATTCATCTCACAGACTTAGAACTTTCACCACTTGAAGCCTTTCGCTTAGACTTTTCCCGTGGAATTTGCAAAGTGATAGTTGGAAGGCCACAGAGGGCTATCGTGAAACAGGAATTATCTTCAGTTAAAAAGTGGGAAGAAGCTTTCTGAGAAGCTGCTTTGTGTTCTGTTAATTCATCTCACAGAGTTACAGCATTCCCCTCAAGAAGCCTTTCGCTATGACTGTTCTTGTGGAAATTGTAAAGTGATATTTGGAAGCCCAAGAGGGCTATGGTTAAAAAGGAAATATCTTCAGTTAAGAACTGGAAAGAAGCTTTCTGAGAAACTGCTTTGTGTTCTCTTAATTTATGTCACAGAATTGCAGCTTTCCCCTCAAGAATCCGTTCATTAAGACTGTTCTTGTGGAATTTGCAAAGTGATAGTTGGAAGACCGTAGAGGGCTATGTTGAAAAAGGAAGTAGTTTCCGTTAAAAACTGGAAAGAAGCTTTCTGGGAAACTTTGTGTTCTGTAAATTCATCTCATAGAGTTACAGCTTTCCCCTCAAGAAGCCTTTCCATAAGACTCTACTTGTGGAATTTACAAGATGATATTTTGAAGCCCATAGAGGTCTATGGTGAAAAAGGAAATATCTTCCGTTAAATCCTGGAAAGAAGCTTTCTTAGAAAGTGCTTTGTGTCCTGTTAATTCATCTCACAGAGTTATATCTTTCTCCACAAGCAGCCTTTCGCTAAGACTGTTCTTGGTGATTTTGCAAAGTGATATTTGGAAGCCCATAGAGCTATGGTGAAAAAGGAAATATCCTAACATAAAAAGCGAAAAGAAGCTTTCTGACAAACTGCTTTGTGTTCTGTTAATTCATCTCACAGAGTTAGAGCTTTCCCCTCAAGAAGACTTTCGCTAAGAGTGTTCTTGTGGAATTTACAAAGTGATATTTGGCAGCCCATAGAGGGCTGTGGTGAAAAAGGAAACATCCTCACTTAAAAACTTGAAAGAAGCTTTCTGAGAGACTGCTTTTTGTTCTGTTAAATCATCTCAGAGTTACAGCTTTTCCCCTAGAAGCGTTTCGCTAAGACTGTTCTTGTGGAATTTGCAAAGTGATATTTGGAAGCCCATCGAGGCTTATGCTGAAAAAGGTAATATCTTCCGTTAAAAACTAGAAAGAAGCTTTCTGAGAAACTGGTTTATGATCTGTTAACTCAACTCACAGAGTTACAGCTTTCCCCTCAATAAGCATTTTGCTAAGACTGTTCAAGTGGAATTTTCAAAGTGATATTAGTAAGCCGATAGAGGGCTATGGTGATAATGAAATATCTTCCGTTAAAAACTTGAAAGCAGCTTTCTGAGAAACTGCTTTGTGTTCTGTTAATTCATCTCACAGAGTCCAGCTTATGCCTCAAGACGCCATTTGCTAAGACTGTTCTTGTGGAATTTGCAAAGTGATATTTGGAAGCCCATAGAGGGCTATGGTGAAAAAGGAATTATTTTCCGTTAAAAACTGGAAAGACGCTTTCTGAGAAACTGCTTTGTGTTCTGTTAATTCATCTGACAGAGTTACAACATTTCCCTCTAAAAGCCTTTCGCTAAGACTGTTCTTGTGGAATTTGCAAAGTGATATTTGGAAGCCCATAGTGGACTACGGTGAAAAAGGAAATGTCCTCAGATAAAAACTGGAAAGAAGCTTTCTGTGAAACTGCTTTGTGTTCTATTAATTCATCTCACTGTGTGACAGCTTTCCCCTCAAGAAGCCGTTCCCTAAGACTGTTCTTGTGTAATTTGCAACGTGATATTTGGAATCCCAGAGAGATATGGGGAAAACGGAAATATCTTCCGTTAAAAACTGGAAAGAAGCTTTCTGAGGAACTGCTTTGTGTTCTGTTAATTCATCTCACAGAGTTACAGCTTTCCCTGAAAAAATCCTTTCGCTAAGAGTGTTCTTGTGGAATTTGCAAAGTGATATTTGGAAGCCCGTACAAGGCTATGGTGAAAAAGGAAATATCTTCAGTTAAAAATTGGATAGAAGCTTTCTGAGAAATTGCTTTGTGTTCTCTTAATTCATCTCACAGAGTTACAGCTTTCCCCTCAAGAAGCCGTTCACTAGGACTATTCTTGTGAAATTTTCAAACTGATATTTGGAAACCCTTACAGAGATATGGTGAAAAAGGAAATATCTTCCGTTAAAAACTGGAAAGAAGCTTTCCGAGAAACTGCCGTGAGTTCTGTTCATACATCTCACCGAGTTACAGCTTTCCTCTCAAGAAACCTTTCTCTAAGGCTGTTCTTGTGGAATTTGCAAAGTGATATTTGGAAGCCCATAGTGGGCTATGGTGAAAAAGGAAAAATCTTCGGGTAAAAACTGGAAATAAGCTTTCTGAGAAACTGCTTTGTGTTCTGTTAATTCATCTCACAGAGTTACAACTTTCCCCTCAAGAAGCCGTTCACTAAGACTTTTCTTGTGGAATTTGCAAAGTGATATTTGGAGTCCCATTGAAGGCTATGGTGAAAAAGAAAACATCCTAAGATAAAAACTGAAATGAAGCTTTCTGTGAAACTGCATTGTGTTCTGTAAATTCATCTCACAGAGTTAGAGATTTCCCCTCAAGAAGTCGTTCACTAAGACTGTTCTTGTGAAACTTGCAAAATGATATTTGGAAGCCCATAGAGGGCTATTGTGAAAATGGAAATATCCTAAGATAAAAACCGAAAAGAAACTGTCTGAGAAACTGCTTTGTGTTGTGTTAGTTTATCTCACAGAGTTACAGCTTTCCCCTCAAGAAGTCGTTCACCAAGACTGTTCTTGTGAAATTTGCAAAGTGATATTTGGAAGCTCATAGAAGGCTATGGTGAAAATGAAAATATCTTCCGTTAAAAACTGGAAAGAAGCATTCTGAGAAACTGCCGTGTGTTCTGTTAATACATCTCACCGAGTTACAGCTTTCCCCTCAAGAACCCTCTCGCTAAGACTGTTCTTGTGGAATTTGCAAAGTGATATTTGGAAGCCCTTAGAGGGCTATGGTGAAAAAGGAAATATCCACCGTTAAAAACTGGAAAGAAGATTGCTGAGAAACTGCTTTGTGTTCTGTTAATTCATCTCACAGAATTACAGCTTTTCCCTCAGAAGCCTTTCGCTAAGATTGTTCTTGTAGAACTTGCAAAGTGATATTTGGAAGCCCATATAGGGCTATGGTGAAAAAGGAAATATCCTCCGTTAAAAACTGCAAAGAAGCTTTCTGAGAAACTGCTTTATGTTCTGTTAATTCATCTCACAGAATTACAGTTTACCCTCCAGCAGCCGTTCACTGAGCCTGTTCTTGTGGAATTTGCAATGCGATATTGGAAGCCCATAGAGGGTTATGGCGAAAAAGGATATATCCTAAGATAAAAACCGAAAAGAAGCTTTCTGAGAAACTGCTTTATGTTCTGTTAATTCATCTCACAGAATTACAGTTTACCCTCCAGCAGCCGTTCACTGAGCCTGTTCTTGTGGAATTTGCAATGCGATATTGGAAGCCCATAGAGGGTTATGGCGAAAAAGGATATATCCTAAGATAAAAACCGAAAAGAAGCTTTCTGAGAAAATGCATTGTGTCCTCTTAATTCATCTCACAGAGTTACAGCTTTCCCCTCAAGAAGCCATTCACTAAGACTGTTCCTGTGGAATTTGCAAGGTGATAGTTGAAAGCCCATACAGGGCTACGGAGAAAATGGAAATATGTTGCGTTAAATACTGGAAAGAATCTTTCTAGGAAACTGCTTTGTGTTCTCTTAATTCATCTCACAGAGTTACAGCTTTCCCCTCAAGAAGCCTTTCGCTAAGACTGTTCATGTGGAATTTGCAAAGTGATATTTGGAATCCCATAGAGGACTATGGTGAAAAAGGAAATATCCTAAGGTAAAAACTGAAAAGTAGGTTTCTGAGAAAATGTTTTGTGTTATGTTAATTCATCTTACAGAGTTACAGTTTTACCCTCAAGAAGCCTTTCTCTAAGACTGTTCTTCTGGAATTTGCAAAGTGATATTTGGAAGCCCATAGTGGGCTTTGCTGTAAAAGGAAATATCCTAAGATAAAAAACGAAAAGAAGGTTTCTGAGAAACCGCTTTGTGTTCTGTTAGTTCATCTCACAGAGTTACAGCTTTCCCATCGAGAATCCTTTCGCTAAGACTGTTCTTGTGGAATTTGCAAAAATTTTTGTAAGCTCATAGAGGGCTATGCTGAAAAAGGAAATATCCTAAGATAAAAACTGAAAAGAAGCTTTCTGAGAAACTGCTTTGTGTTCTGATAATTCATCTCAGGGAGTTACGGCTTTCCCTTCAAGAAGTCTTTCACAAAGACTGTTCTTGTGTAATTTGCAAAGTGATATTTGGAAGGCCACAGAGGGCTATGTTGAAAAAGGAAAAATAGTAAGATTAAATCCGAAAAGAAACTTTTTGAGAAACTGCTTTGTGTTCTGATAATTCATCTCAGAGAGTTACAGATTTCCACTCAAGAGGCCGTTCACTAAGACTGTTCTTCTCAAATTTGAAAGTGATATTTAGAATCCCATAGAGGGCTATGGTGAAAAAGGAATTATTTTCCGTTAAAAACTGGAAAGACGCTTTCTGAGAAACTGCTTTGTGTTCTGTTAATTCATCTGACAGAGTTACAACATTTCCCTCTAAAAGCCTTTCGCTAAGACTGTTCTTGTGGAATTTGCAAAGTGATATTTGGAAGCCCATAGTGGACTACGGTGAAAAAGGAAATGTCCTCAGATAAAAACTGGAAAGAAGCTTTCTGTGAAACTGCTTTGTGTTCTATTAATTCATCTCACTGTGTGACAGCTTTCCCCTCAAGAAGCCGTTCCCTAAGACTGTTCTTGTGTAATTTGCAACGTGATATTTGGAATCCCAGAGAGATATGGGGAAAACGGAAATATCTTCCGTTAAAAACTGGAAAGAAGCTTTCTGAGGAACTGCTTTGTGTTCTGTTAATTCATCTCACAGAGTTACAGCTTTCCCTGAAAAAATCCTTTCGCTAAGAGTGTTCTTGTGGAATTTGCAAAGTGATATTTGGAAGCCCGTACAAGGCTATGGTGAAAAAGGAAATATCTTCAGTTAAAAATTGGATAGAAGCTTTCTGAGAAATTGCTTTGTGTTCTCTTAATTCATCTCACAGAGTTACAGCTTTCCCCTCAAGAAGCCGTTCACTAGGACTATTCTTGTGAAATTTTCAAACTGATATTTGGAAACCCTTACAGAGATATGGTGAAAAAGGAAATATCTTCCGTTAAAAACTGGAAAGAAGCTTTCCGAGAAACTTCCGTGAGTTCTGTTCATACATCTCACCGAGTTACAGCTTTCCTCTCAAGAAACCTTTCTCTAAGGCTGTTCTTGTGGAATTTGCAAAGTGATATTTGGAAGCCCATAGTGGGCTATGGTGAAAAAGGAAAAATCTTCGGGTAAAAACTGGAAATAAGCTTTCTGAGAAACTGCTTTGTGTTCTGTTAATTCATCTCACAGAGTTACAACTTTCCCCTCAAGAAGCCGTTCACTAAGACTTTTCTTGTGGAATTTGCAAAGTGATATTTGGAGTCCCATTGAAGGCTATGGTGAAAAAGAAAACATCCTAAGATAAAAACTGAAATGAAGCTTTCTGTGAAACTGCATTGTGTTCTGTAAATTCATCTCACAGAGTTAGAGATTTCCCCTCAAGAAGTCGTTCACTAAGACTGTTCTTGTGAAACTTGCAAAATGATATTTGGAAGCCCATAGAGGGCTATTGTGAAAATGGAAATATCCTAAGATAAAAACCGAAAAGAAACTGTCTGAGAAACTGCTTTGTGTTGTGTTAGTTTATCTCACAGAGTTACAGCTTTCCCCTCAAGAAGTCGTTCACCAAGACTGTTCTTGTGAAATTTGCAAAGTGATATTTGGAAGCTCATAGAAGGCTATGGTGAAAATGAAAATATCTTCCGTTAAAAACTGGAAAGAAGCATTCTGAGAAACTGCCGTGTGTTCTGTTAATACATCTCACCGAGTTACAGCTTTCCCCTCAAGAACCCTCTCGCTAAGACTGTTCTTGTGGAATTTGCAAAGTGATATTTGGAAGCCCTTAGAGGGCTATGGTGAAAAAGGAAATATCCACCGTTAAAAACTGGAAAGAAGATTGCTGAGAAACTGCTTTGTGTTCTGTTAATTCATCTCACAGAATTACAGCTTTTCCCTCAGAAGCCTTTCGCTAAGATTGTTCTTGTAGAACTTGCAAAGTGATATTTGGAAGCCCATATAGGGCTATGGTGAAAAAGGAAATATCCTCCGTTAAAAACTGCAAAGAAGCTTTCTGAGAAACTGCTTTATGTTCTGTTAATTCATCTCACAGAATTACAGTTTACCCTCCAGCAGCCGTTCACTGAGCCTGTTCTTGTGGAATTTGCAATGCGATATTGGAAGCCCATAGAGGGTTATGGCAAAAAAGGATATATCCTAAGATAAAACCGAAAAGAAGCTTTCTGAGAAAATGCATTGTGTCCTCTTAATTCATCTCACAGAGTTACAGCTTTCCCCTCAAGAAGCCATTCACTAAGACTGTTCCTGTGGAATTTGCAAGGTGATAGTTGAAAGCCCATACAGGGCTACGGAGAAAATGGAAATATGTTGCGTTAAATACTGGAAAGAATCTTTCTAGGAAACTGCTTTGTGTTCTCTTAATTCATCTCACGGAGTTACAGCTTTCCCCTCAAGAAGCCTTTCGCTAAGACTGTTCATGTGGAATTTGCAAAGTGATATTTGGAATCCCATAGAGGACTATGGTGAAAAAGGAAATATCCTAAGGTAAAAACTGAAAAGTAGGTTTCTGAGAAAATGTTTTGTGTTATGTTAATTCATCTTACAGAGTTACAGTTTTACCCTCAAGAAGCCTTTCTCTAAGACTGTTCTTCTGGAATTTGCAAAGTGATATTTGGAAGCCCATAGTGGGCTTTGCTGTAAAAGGAAATATCCTAAGATAAAAAACGAAAAGAAGGTTTCTGAGAAACCGCTTTGTGTTCTGTTAGTTCATCTCACAGAGTTACAGCTTTCCCATCGAGAATCCTTTCGCTAAGACTGTTCTTGTGGAATTTGCAAATATTTTTGTAAGCTCATAGAGGGCTATGCTGAAAAAGGAAATATCCTAAGATAAAAACTGAAAAGAAGCTTTCTGAGAAACTGCTTTGTGTTCTGTTAATTCATCTCAGGGAGTTACGGCTTTCCCTTCAAGAAGTCTTTCACAAAGACTGTTCTTGTGTAATTTGCAAAGTGATTTTTGGAAGGCCACAGAGGGCTATGTTGAAAAAGGAAAAATAGTAAGATTAAATCCGAAAAGAAACTGCTTTGTGTTCTGATAATTCATCTCAGAGAGTTACAGATTTCCACTCAAGAGGCCGTTCACTAAGACTGTTCTTCTCAAATTTGAAAGTGATATTTAGAATCCCATAGAGGGCTATGGTGAAAAAGGAATTATTTTCCGTTAAAAACTGGAAAGACGCTTTCTGAGAAACTGCTTTGTGTTCTGTTAATTCATCTGACAGAGTTACAACATTTCCCTCAGGAAGCCTTTCGCTAAGGCTGTTGTTGTCGAATGTGCAAAGTGATATTTGGAAGCCCATAGAGGACTATGGTGAAAAAGGAAATATCTTGAGTTAAAAAGCGGAAAGAATCTTTCTGAGAAACTCCCTTTTGTTCTGTTAATTCACCTCACAGAGTTACAGCTTTCCCCTCAATAATTCTTTCGCTAAGACTGTTCTTGTGGAATTTGCAAAGTGAGATTTGGAAGCCCATAGAGGGCTATGGTGAAAAAGGAAATATCGTAAGATAAAAACTGAAAAGAAGCTTTCTGAGAAACTGCTTTGTGTTCTGTGAATTCATCTCACATAGTTACAACATTTCCCTCTAAAACCCTTTCGCTAAGACTGTTCTTGTTGAATTTGCAAAGCGATATTTGGAAGCCCATAGAAGAATATGTTGAAAAAGGAAATATCTTCCGTTAGAAACTGAAAAGAAGCTTGTTGAAAAACTGCTTTGTGTTCTGTTAATTCATCTCACAGAGTTACAACTTTCCCCTCAGGAAATCTTTCGCTTACACTGTTCTTGTGAAATTTGCAAAGTGATATTTGGAATCCCACAGAGGGCTATGGAATAATAGGAAATATCCTCCGTTAAAAACTGGAAAGAAGCTTTCTGAGAAACTGCTTTGTGTTGTGTTAGTTTATCTCACAGAGTTACAGCTTTCCCCTCAAGAAGTCGTTCACTAAGACTTTTCTTGTGGAATTTGCAAAGCGATATTTGGAAGCCCATAGAAGGCTATGGTGAAAATGGAAATATCCTAAGATAAAAACCGAAAAGAAGCTGTCTGAGAAACTGCTCTGTGTTGTGTTAGTTTATCTCACAGAGTTACAGCTTTCCCCTCAAGAAATCGTTCACTAAGACTGTTCTTGTGGAATTTGCAAAGTGATATTTGGAAACCCATAGAGGGCTATGTTGAAAAAGGAAACATCGTAAGATAAAAACTGAAAAGAAGCTTTGTGAGAAATTGCTTTGTGTTCTGTTAATTCGTCTCACAAAGTTACAGCTTTCCCCTCAAGAAGCCTTTCGCTAAGACTGTTCTTGGGGAATTTGCAAAGCGATATTTGGAAACCTATAGAGGGCTAAGGTGAAAAAGGAAATATCTTCCGTTAAAAACTGGAAAGAAGATTTCTGAGAAACTGCTTTGTGTTCTGTTAATGCATCTCACAGGGTTACAGCTTTCCCCTCCAGACACCTTTCGCTAACACTGTTCTTGTGGAATTTGCAAAGTGATATTTGGAAGCCCAGAGAGAACTATGGTGAAAAAGGAAATATCTTCAGTTAAAAAATGAAAAGAAGCTTTCCGAGAAACTACTTTGTGTTCTGTTAATTCATCTCAAAGAGTTACAGCTTTCCCCTCCAGACACCTTTCGCTAACACTGTAATTGTGAAATTTGCAAAGTGATATTTGGAATCCCAGAGAGAATTATGGTGAAAAAGGAAATAACTTCAGTTTAAAAATGAAAAGGAGCTTTCCGAGAAACTGCTTTGTGTTCTGTTAATTCATCTCAAAGAGTTACAGCTTTCCCCTCAAGAAGCCTTCCACTAAGACTGTTTTTGAGGAATTTCCAAAGTGATATGTGGAAGCCCATAGAAGGCTATTGTAAAAACGGAAATATCCTAAGATACTAACCGAAAAGAAGCTGTCTAAAAAACTGCTTTGTGTTCTGTTAGTTCATCGCACAGAGCTACAGATTTCCTCTCAAGAAGACGTTCACTAAGACAGTTTTGTGAAATTTGGAAAGTGATATTTGGATACCCATAGTGGACTATGGTGAAAAAGGAAATATCTTCCGTTAAAAACTGGAAAGAACCATTCTGAGAAAATGCGGTGTGTTCTGTTAGTACATATGACCGAGTTACAGCTTTCCTCTCAAGAAGCCTTTCGCTAAGACTGTTCTTGTGGGATTTCCAAAGTGATATTTGGAAGCCCATAGAGGGCTATAGTGAAAAAGGAATTATCTTCAGTTAAATACTGGAAAGAAGCTTTCTGAGAGACTGCTTTGTGTTCTGTTAATTCATCTCACAGAGTTACAGCTTCCCCCTCAAGAAACCTTTCGCTAAGACTGTTCTTGTGGAATTTTCAAAGTGATATTTGGAAGCCCATAGAGGACTATGGTGAAAAACGAAACATCTTCCGTTAAAAACTGGAAAGAAGATTTGTGAGAAACTGCTTTTTATTCTGTTAATTCATCTCACAGAGTTACAGATTTCCCCTCCAGAAGCCTTTCGCTAAGACTGTTCTAGTGGAATTTGCAAAGTGATATTTGGAAGCCCATGGAGGGCTATGGTGAAAAGGGTAATAACTTCCGTTAAGAACTGGAAAGAAGCTTTCTAAGAAACTGCCGTGTGTTCTGTTAATACATCTCACCGAGTTACAGCTCTACCCTCAAGAAGCCTTTCTATAAAAATGTTCTTGTGGAATTTGCAATGTGATACTTGGAAGCCCATAGAGGGCTATTTTGAAAATGGAAATACCCTAAGATAAAAACCGAAAAGAAGCTGTCAGAGAAACTGCTTTGTGTTGTGTTAGTTCATCTCACTGTGTTACAGCTTTCCCCTCAAGAAGCCCTTCACTAAGACTGTTCTTGTGAAATTTGCAAACTGATATTTGTAATCCCTTAGAGAGCTATGGTGAAAAAGGAAATATATTCCCTTAAAAACTGGAAATAAGCTTTCTGAGAAACTGCCATGTGTTCTCTTAATGCACCTCACCGAGTTACAGCTTTCCCCTCAAGAAGACTTTCGCTAAGACTGTTGTTGTGGGATTTGCAAAGTGATATTTGGAAGTCCATAGAGGTCTATTGTGAAAAAGGAAATTTCTTCCGTTAAAAACTGGAAAGAAGATTTCTGAGAAATTGCTATTTGTTCTGTTAATTCATCTCACAGAGTTACAGCTTCTCCTCCAGAAGCCTTTCGCTAAGACTGTTCTTGTGGAATTTGCAAAGTGATATTTGGAAGCCCATAGAAGGCTATTTTGAAAAAGGAATTATCCTAAGATAGAATCTGAAAATAAGCTTTCTGAAAATCTGCTTTGTGTTCTGTTAATTCATCTCACAGAGTTACAGCATTCCCCTCAAAAAGGCTTTCGGTAAGCCTGTTCTTGTGTAATTTGCAATGTGATATTTTGAAGCCCATAGAAGGCTATGGTGAAAAAGGAAATATCTTCCGTTAAAAACTGGAAGGAATATTTCTGAGAAACTACTTTGTGTTCTGTTAATTCATCTCACAGAGTTACAGGTTTCCCCTCTAGAAGCCTTTCGGTAAGACTGTTTTTTGTTATTTCCAAAGTGATATTTGGAATCCCATAGAGGGTTATGGTGAAAAAGAAATATCTTCCGTTAAAAACTGGAAAGAAGCTTTCTAAGAAACTGCCGTGTGTTCTGGTTATACATCTCACCGAGATACTGCTTTCCTCTCAAATAGCCCTTCGCTGAGACTGTTCTTGTGGGATTTGCAAAGTGATATTTGGAAGCCCATAGAGTGCTGTGGTGAAAAGGAAATATCTTCAGTTAAAAACTTGAAAGAAACTTTCTGAGAAACTGCTTTGTGTTCTGTTAATTCATCTCACAGAGTTACAGCTTTCCCCTCAAGAAACGTTTCGCTAAGACTGTTCTTGTGGAATCTGCAAAGTCATGTTTGGAAGCACATATAGCTCTAAGGTGATAAAGGAAATTTCTTCCGTTAAAAACTGGAAAGAAGATTTCTGAGAAACTGCTTTGTGTTCTGTTAATTTATCACACAGAGTTACAGCTTTCCTCTCCAGAAGCCTTTTGCAAGCCCTTAGAGGGCCATGTTGAAAAAGGAAATATCTTCCGTTAAAAACCGAAAAGAAGCTTTCTGAGAAACTTCTTTCTGTTTTGTTAGTTCATATCACAGAGTTACAGCTTTCCCCTCAAGAAGTCGTTCACTAAGACTATTCTTGTGAAATATTCAAAGTGATATTTATAAAGCCATAGAGGGCTATGGTGAAAAAGGAAATATCCTAAGACAGAAACTGAAAAGAAGGTTTCTGAGAAACTGTTTTGTGTTCTGTTAATACATCTCACAGATTTACATCTTTTCCCTCAAGAAGCCTTTCGCGAAGACTGTTCTTGTGGAATATGTAAAGTGATATTTGGAAGCCCGTACAAGGCTATGGTGAAAAAGGAAATATCTTCAGTTAAAAATTGGATAGAAGCTTTCTGAGAAATTGCTTTGTGTTCTCTTAATTCATCTCACAGAGTTACAGCTTTCCCCTCAAGAAGCCGTTCACTAGGACTATTCTTGTGAAATTTTCAAACTGATATTTGGAAACCCTTACGGAGATATGGTGAAAAAGGAAATATCTTCCGTTAAAAACTGGAAAGAAGCTTTCTGAGAAACTGCCGTGAGTTCTGTTCATACATCTCACCGAGTTACAGCTTTCCTCTCAAGAAACCTTTCTCTAAGGCTGTTCTTGTGGAATTTGCAAAGTGATATTTGGAAGCCCATAGTGGGCTATGGTGAAAAAGGAAAAATCTTCGGGTAAAAACTGGAAATAAGCTTTCTGAGAAACTGCTTTGTGTTCTGTTAATTCATCTCACAGAGTTACAACTTTCCCCTCAAGAAGCCGTTCACTAAGACTTTTCTTGTGGAATTTGCAAAGTGATATTTGGAGTCCCATTGAAGGCTATGGTGAAAAAGAAAACATCCTAAGATAAAAACTGAAATGAAGCTTTCTGTGAAACTGCATTGTGTTCTGTAAATTCATCTCACAGAGTTAGAGATTTCCCCTCAAGAAGTCGTTCACTAAGACTGTTCTTGTGAAACTTGCAAAATGATATTTGGAAGCCCATAGAGGGCTATTGTGAAAATGGAAATATCCTAAGATAAAAACCGAAAAGAAACTGTCTGAGAAACTGCTTTGTGTTGTGTTAGTTTATCTCACAGAGTTACAGCTTTCCCCTCAAGAAGTCGTTCACCAAGACTGTTCTTGTGAAATTTGCAAAGTGATATTTGGAAGCTCATAGAAGGCTATGGTGAAAATGAAAATATCTTCCGTTAAAAACTGGAAAGAAGCATTCTGAGAAACTGCCGTGTGTTCTGTTAATACATCTCACCGAGTTACAGCTTTCCCCTCAAGAACCCTCTCGCTAAGACTGTTCTTGTGGAATTTGCAAAGTGATATTTGGAAGCCCTTAGAGGGCTATGGTGAAAAAGGAAATATCGTAAGATAAAAACTGAAAAGAAGCTTTCTGAGAAACTGCTTTGTGTTCTGTGAATTCATCTCACATAGTTACAACATTTCCCTCTAAAACCCTTTCGCTAAGACTGTTCTTGTTGAATTTGCAAAGCGATATTTGGAAGCCCATAGAAGAATATGTTGAAAAAGGAAATATCTTCCGTTAGAAACTGAAAAGAAGCTTGATGAAAAACTGCTTTGTGTTCTGTTAATTCATCTCACAGAGTTACAACTTTCCCCTCAGGAAATCTTTCGCTTACACTGTTCTTGTGAAATTTGCAAAGTGATATTTGGAATCCCACAGAGGGCTATGGAATAATAGGAAATATCCTCCGTTAAAAACTGGAAAGAAGCTTTCTGAGAAACTGCTTTGTGTTGTGTTAGTTTATCTCACAGAGTTACAGCTTTCCCCTCAAGAAGTCGTTCACTAAGACTTTTCTTGTGGAATTTGCAAAGCGATATTTGGAAGCCCATAGAAGGCTATGGTGAAAATGGAAATATCCTAAGATAAAAACTGAAAAGAAGCTGTCTGAGAAACTGCTCTGTGTTGTGTTAGTTTATCTCACAGAGTTACTGCTTTCCCCTCAAGAAATCGTTCACTAAGACTGTTCTTGTGGAATTTGCAAAGTGATATTTGGAAACCCATAGAGGGCTATGTTGAAAAAGGAAACATCGTAAGATAAAAACTGAAAAGAAGCTTTGTGAGAAATTGCTTTGTGTTCTGTTAATTCGTCTCACAAAGTTACAGCTTTCCCCTCAAGAAGCCTTTCGCTAAGACTGTTCTTGGGGAATTTGCAAAGCGATATTTGGAAACCTATAGAGGGCTAAGGTGAAAAAGGAAATATCTTCCGTTAAAAACTGGAAAGAAGATTTCTGAGAAACTGCTTTGTGTTCTGTTAATGCATCTCACAGGGTTACAGCTTTCCCCTCCAGACACCTTTCACTAACACTGTTCTTGTGGAATTTGCAAAGTGATATTTGGAAGCCCAGAGAGAACTATGGTGAAAAAGGAAATACCTTCAGTTAAAAAATGAAAAGAAGCTTTCCGAGAAACTGCTTTGTGTTCTGTTAATTCATCTCCAAGAGTTACAGCATTCCCCTCCAGACACCTTTCGCTAACACTGTAATTGTGAAATTTGCAAAGTGATATTTGGAAGCCCAGAGAGAATTATGGTGAAAAAGGAAATACCTTCAGTTTAAAAATGAAAAGAAGCTTTCCGAGAAACTGCTTTGTGTTCTGTTAATTCATCTCAAAGAGTTACAGCTTTCCCCTCAGGAAGCCTTCCACTAAGACTGTTTTTGAGGAATTTCCAAAGTGATATGTGGAAGCCCATAGAAGGCTATTGTGAAAACGGAAATATCCTAAGATACTAACCGAAAAGAAGCTGTCTAAAAAACTGCTTTGTGTTCTGTTAGTTCATCGCACAGAGCTACAGATTTCCTCTCAAGAAGACGTTCACTAAGACAGTTTTGTGAAATTTGGAAAGTGATATTTGGATACCCATAGTGGACTATGGTGAAAAAGGAAATATCTTCCGTTAAAAACTGGAAAGAACCATTCTGAGAAAATGCGGTGTGTTCTGTTAGTACATATGACCGAGTTACAGCTTTCCTCTCAAGAAGCCTTTCGCTAAGACTGTTCTTGTGGGATTTCCAAAGTGATATTTGGAAGCCCATAGAGGGCTATAGTGAAAAAGGAATTATCTTCAGTTAAATACTGGAAAGAAGCTTTCTGAGAGACTGCTTTGTGTTCTGTTAATTCATCTCACAGAGTTACAGCTTCCCCCTCAAGAAACCTTTCGCTAAGACTGTTCTTGTGGAATTTTCAAAGTGATATTTGGAAGCCCATAGAGGACTATGGTGAAAAACGAAACATCTTCCGTTAAAAACTGGAAAGAAGATTTGTGAGAAACTGCTTTTTATTCTGTTAATTCATCTCACAGAGTTACAGATTTCCCCTCCAGAAGCCTTTCGCTAAGACTGTTCTAGTGGAATTTGCAAAGTGATATTTGGAAGCCCATGGAGGGCTATGGTGAAAAGGGTAATAACTTCCGTTAAGAACTGGAAAGAAGCTTTCTAAGAAACTGCCGTGTGTTCTGTTAATACATCTCACCGAGTTACAGCTCTACCCTCAAGAAGCCTTTCTATAAAAATGTTCTTGTGGAATTTGCAATGTGATACTTGGAAGCCCATAGAGGGCTATTTTGAAAATGGAAATACCCTAAGATAAAAACCGAAAAGAAGCTGTCAGAGAAACTGCTTTGTGTTGTGTTAGTTCATCTCACTGTGTTACAGCTTTCCCCTCAAGAAGCCCTTCACTAAGACTGTTCTTGTGAAATTTGCAAACTGATATTTGTAATCCCTTAGAGAGCTATGGTGAAAAAGGAAATATATTCCCTTAAAAACTGGAAATAAGCTTTCTGAGAAACTGCCATGTGTTCTCTTAATGCACCTCACCGAGTTACAGCTTTCCCCTCAAGAAGACTTTCGCTAAGACTGTTGTTGTGGGATTTGCAAAGTGATATTTGGAAGTCCATAGAGGTCTATTGTGAAAAAGGAAATTTCTTCCGTTAAAAACTGGAAAGAAGATTTCTGAGAAATTGCTATTTGTTCTGTTAATTCATCTCACAGAGTTACAGCTTCTCCTCCAGAAGCCTTTCGCTAAGACTGTTCTTGTGGAATTTGCAAAGTGATATTTGGAAGCCCATAGAAGGCTATTTTGAAAAAGGAATTATCCTAAGATAGAATCTGAAAATAAGCTTTCTGAAAATCTGCTTTGTGTTCTGTTAATTCATCTCACAGAGTTACAGCTTTCCCCTCAAAAAGGCTTTCGGTAAGCCTGTTCTTGTGTAATTTGCAATGTGATATTTTGAAGCCCATAGAAGGCTATGGTGAAAAAGGAAATATCTTCCGTTAAAAACTGGAAGGAATATTTCTGAGAAACTACTTTGTGTTCTGTTAATTCATCTCACAGAGTTACAGGTTTCCCCTCTAGAAGCCTTTCGGTAAGACTGTTTTTTGTTATTTCCAAAGTGATATTTGGAATCCCATAGAGGGTTATGGTGAAAAAGAAATATCTTCCGTTAAAAACTGGAAAGAAGCTTTCTAAGAAACTGCCGTGTGTTCTGGTTATACATCTCACCGAGATACTGCTTTCCTCTCAAATAGCCCTTCGCTGAGACTGTTCTTGTGGGATTTGCAAAGTGATATTTGGAAGCCCATAGAGTGCTGTGGTGAAAAGGAAATATCTTCAGTTAAAAACTTGAAAGAAACTTTCTGAGAAACTGCTTTGTGTTCTGTTAATTCATCTCACAGAGTTACAGCTTTCCCCTCAAGAAACGTTTCGCTAAGACTGTTCTTGTGGAATCTGCAAAGTCATGTTTGGAAGCACATATAGCTCTAAGGTGATAAAGGAAATTTCTTCCGTTAAAAACTGGAAAGAAGATTTCTGAGAAACTGCTTTGTGTTCTGTTAATTTATCACACAGAGTTACAGCTTTCCTCTCCAGAAGCCTTTTGCAAGCCCTTAGAGGGCCATGTTGAAAAAGGAAATATCTTCCGTTAAAAACCGAAAAGAAGCTTTCTGAGAAACTTCTTTCTGTTTTGTTAGTTCATATCACAGAGTTACAGCTTTCCCCTCAAGAAGTCGTTCACTAAGACTATTCTTGTGAAATATTCAAAGTGATATTTATAAAGCCATAGAGGGCTATGGTGAAAAAGGAAATATCCTAAGACAGAAACTGAAAAGAAGGTTTCTGAGAAACTGTTTTGTGTTCTGTTAATACATCTCACAGATTTACATCTTTTCCCTCAAGAAGCCTTTCGCGAAGACTGTTCTTGTGGAATATGTAAAGTGATATTTGGAAGCCCGTACAAGGCTATGGTGAAAAAGGAAATATCTTCAGTTAAAAATTGGATAGAAGCTTTCTGAGAAATTGCTTTGTGTTCTCTTAATTCATCTCACAGAGTTACAGCTTTCCCCTCAAGAAGCCGTTCACTAGGACTATTCTTGTGAAATTTTCAAACTGATATTTGGAAACCCTTACAGAGATATGGTGAAAAAGGAAATATCTTCCGTTAAAAACTGGAAAGAAGCTTTCTGAGAAACTGCCGTGAGTTCTGTTCATACATCTCACCGAGTTACAGCTTTCCTCTCAAGAAACCTTTCTCTAAGGCTGTTCTTGTGGAATTTGCAAAGTGATATTTGGAAGCCCATAGTGGGCTATGGTGAAAAAGGAAAAATCTTCGGGTAAAAACTGGAAATAAGCTTTCTGAGAAACTGCTTTGTGTTCTGTTAATTCATCTCACAGAGTTACAACTTTCCCCTCAAGAAGCCGTTCACTAAGACTTTTCTTGTGGAATTTGCAAAGTGATATTTGGAGTCCCATTGAAGGCTATGGTGAAAAAGAAAACATCCTAAGATAAAAACTGAAATGAAGCTTTCTGTGAAACTGCATTGTGTTCTGTAAATTCATCTCACAGAGTTAGAGATTTCCCCTCAAGAAGTCGTTCACTAAGACTGTTCTTGTGAAACTTGCAAAATGATATTTGGAAGCCCATAGAGGGCTATTGTGAAAATGGAAATATCCTAAGATAAAAACCGAAAAGAAACTGTCTGAGAAACTGCTTTGTGTTGTGTTAGTTTATCTCACAGAGTTACAGCTTTCCCCTCAAGAAGTCGTTCACCAAGACTGTTCTTGTGAAATTTGCAAAGTGATATTTGGAAGCTCATAGAAGGCTATGGTGAAAATGAAAATATCTTCCGTTAAAAACTGGAAAGAAGCATTCTGAGAAACTGCCGTGTGTTCTGTTAATACATCTCACCGAGTTACAGCTTTCCCCTCAAGAACCCTCTCGCTAAGACTGTTCTTGTGGAATTTGCAAAGTGATATTTGGAAGCCCTTAGAGGGCTATGGTGAAAAAGGAAATATCGTAAGATAAAAACTGAAAAGAAGCTTTCTGAGAAACTGCTTTGTGTTCTGTGAATTCATCTCACATAGTTACAACATTTCCCTCTAAAACCCTTTCGCTAAGACTGTTCTTGTTGAATTTGCAAAGCGATATTTGGAAGCCCATAGAAGAATATGTTGAAAAAGGAAATATCTTCCGTTAGAAACTGAAAAGAAGCTTGATGAAAAACTGCTTTGTGTTCTGTTAATTCATCTCACAGAGTTACAACTTTCCCCTCAGGAAATCTTTCGCTTACACTGTTCTTGTGAAATTTGCAAAGTGATATTTGGAATCCCACAGAGGGCTATGGAATAATAGGAAATATCCTCCGTTAAAAACTGGAAAGAAGCTTTCTGAGAAACTGCTTTGTGTTGTGTTAGTTTATCTCACAGAGTTACAGCTTTCCCCTCAAGAAGTCGTTCACTAAGACTTTTCTTGTGGAATTTGCAAAGCGATATTTGGAAGCCCATAGAAGGCTATGGTGAAAATGGAAATATCCTAAGATAAAAACTGAAAAGAAGCTGTCTGAGAAACTGCTCTGTGTTGTGTTAGTTTATCTCACAGAGTTACTGCTTTCCCCTCAAGAAATCGTTCACTAAGACTGTTCTTGTGGAATTTGCAAAGTGATATTTGGAAACCCATAGAGGGCTATGTTGAAAAAGGAAACATCGTAAGATAAAAACTGAAAAGAAGCTTTGTGAGAAATTGCTTTGTGTTCTGTTAATTCGTCTCACAAAGTTACAGCTTTCCCCTCAAGAAGCCTTTCGCTAAGACTGTTCTTGGGGAATTTGCAAAGCGATATTTGGAAACCTATAGAGGGCTAAGGTGAAAAAGGAAATATCTTCCGTTAAAAACTGGAAAGAAGATTTCTGAGAAACTGCTTTGTGTTCTGTTAATGCATCTCACAGGGTTACAGCTTTCCCCTCCAGACACCTTTCACTAACACTGTTCTTGTGGAATTTGCAAAGTGATATTTGGAAGCCCAGAGAGAACTATGGTGAAAAAGGAAATACCTTCAGTTAAAAAATGAAAAGAAGCTTTCCGAGAAACTGCTTTGTGTTCTGTTAATTCATCTCCAAGAGTTACAGCATTCCCCTCCAGACACCTTTCGCTAACACTGTAATTGTGAAATTTGCAAAGTGATATTTGGAAGCCCAGAGAGAATTATGGTGAAAAAGGAAATACCTTCAGTTTAAAAATGAAAAGAAGCTTTCCGAGAAACTGCTTTGTGTTCTGTTAATTCATCTCAAAGAGTTACAGCTTTCCCCTCAGGAAGCCTTCCACTAAGACTGTTTTTGAGGAATTTCCAAAGTGATATGTGGAAGCCCATAGAAGGCTATTGTGAAAACGGAAATATCCTAAGATACTAACCGAAAAGAAGCTGTCTAAAAAACTGCTTTGTGTTCTGTTAGTTCATCGCACAGAGCTACAGATTTCCTCTCAAGAAGACGTTCACTAAGACAGTTTTGTGAAATTTGGAAAGTGATATTTGGATACCCATAGTGGACTATGGTGAAAAAGGAAATATCTTCCGTTAAAAACTGGAAAGAACCATTCTGAGAAAATGCGGTGTGTTCTGTTAGTACATATGACCGAGTTACAGCTTTCCTCTCAAGAAGCCTTTCGCTAAGACTGTTCTTGTGGGATTTCCAAAGTGATATTTGGAAGCCCATAGAGGGCTATAGTGAAAAAGGAATTATCTTCAGTTAAATACTGGAAAGAAGCTTTCTGAGAGACTGCTTTGTGTTCTGTTAATTCATCTCACAGAGTTACAGCTTCCCCCTCAAGAAACCTTTCGCTAAGACTGTTCTTGTGGAATTTTCAAAGTGATATTTGGAAGCCCATAGAGGACTATGGTGAAAAACGAAACATCTTCCGTTAAAAACTGGAAAGAAGATTTGTGAGAAACTGCTTTTTATTCTGTTAATTCATCTCACAGAGTTACAGATTTCCCCTCCAGAAGCCTTTCGCTAAGACTGTTCTAGTGGAATTTGCAAAGTGATATTTGGAAGCCCATGGAGGGCTATGGTGAAAAGGGTAATAACTTCCGTTAAGAACTGGAAAGAAGCTTTCTAAGAAACTGCCGTGTGTTCTGTTAATACATCTCACCGAGTTACAGCTCTACCCTCAAGAAGCCTTTCTATAAAAATGTTCTTGTGGAATTTGCAATGTGATACTTGGAAGCCCATAGAGGGCTATTTTGAAAATGGAAATACCCTAAGATAAAAACCGAAAAGAAGCTGTCAGAGAAACTGCTTTGTGTTGTGTTAGTTCATCTCACTGTGTTACAGCTTTCCCCTCAAGAAGCCCTTCACTAAGACTGTTCTTGTGAAATTTGCAAACTGATATTTGTAATCCCTTAGAGAGCTATGGTGAAAAAGGAAATATATTCCCTTAAAAACTGGAAATAAGCTTTCTGAGAAACTGCCATGTGTTCTCTTAATGCACCTCACCGAGTTACAGCTTTCCCCTCAAGAAGACTTTCGCTAAGACTGTTGTTGTGGGATTTGCAAAGTGATATTTGGAAGTCCATAGAGGTCTATTGTGAAAAAGGAAATTTCTTCCGTTAAAAACTGGAAAGAAGATTTCTGAGAAATTGCTATTTGTTCTGTTAATTCATCTCACAGAGTCCAGCTTATGCCTCAAGACGCCATTTGCTAAGACTGTTCTTGTGGAATTTGCAAAGTGATATTTGGAAGCCCATAGAGGGCTAGGGTGAAAAAGCAAATATCCTAAGAGAAAAACTGGAAAGAAGCTTCCTGAGAAAGTGCTTTGTGTTCTGTTAATTCATCTCACAGAGTAACAGCTTTCCACTCAAGAAGACTTTCGCTAAGACTGTTCTTGTGTAATTTGCAAAGTGATAATTGGAAGCCCAGAGAGGGCTATAGTGAAAAAGTAAATATCCTAAGATAAAAACTGAAAAGAAGCTTTCTGACAAACTGCTTTGTGTTCTGTTAATTCATCTCAAAGAGTTACAGCTTTCCCCTCAAGAAACCTTTCGCTAAGACTGTTCTTGTGGAATTTGAAAAGTGATATTTGGAAGCCCGTAGAGGGCTATGGTGAAAAAGGAAATATCTTCGGTAAGAAACTGAAAAGAAGCTTTCTGAGAAATTGCTTTGTGTTCTGTTAATTCATCTCACATTATTACAGCTTTCCCCTCAAGAAGCCATTCGTTAAGACTGTTCTTGTGGAATTTGCAAAGTGATATTTGGAAACCCTTTGAGGGCTACGGTGAAAAAGGGAATATCTTCCATTAAAAACTGGAAAGAAGTTTTCTGAGAAACTGCATTGTGTTCTGTTAATTCATCTCACAGAGATATAGCTTTTCCTTCAAGAAGTCTTTCGCTAAGACTGTTCTTGTGGAATTTGCAAATTGATATTTGGAAGCCCATAGAGGGCTATGGTGAAAAAGGAAATATCTTGAGTTAAAAACTGGAAAGAAGCTTTCTGAGAAACTGCTTTGTGTTCTGTTAATTCATCTCCCAGAGTTACTCCTTTCCCCTCAAGAAGTCTTTGGCTAAGACTGTTCTTGTGGAATTTGCAAACTGATATTTGGAAGCCCATAGGTGTCTATGGTGAAAAAGGAAATATCTTCAGTTAAAAACTGGAAAGAAGCTTTCTGAAAAACTACTTTGTGTTCTGTTAATTCATCTGACAGAATTACAGCTTTCCCCTCAAGAAGCCTTTCGCTAAGACTGTTCTTGTGGAATTTGCAATGTGATATTTGGAAGCGCATAGAGAGCTATGGTGAAAAAGGAAATATCCTAAGATAAAAACAGAATAGAAGAATTCTAAGAAACTGCTCTGTGTTCTGTTAATTCGTCCAGCAGAGTTACAGCTTTCCCCTCAAGAAGCCTTTCACTAAGACTGTTCTTGTGGAATTTGAAAAGTGATATTTGGAAGCCCATAGAGGGCTATGATGAAAAGGAAATATCTTCCGTTAAACACTGGAAGGAAGGTTTCTGAGATACTGCTTTGTGTTCTGTTAATTCATCTCACAGAGTTACAGCTTTCCCCTGAAGACACCGTTCACTACGACTATTCTTGTGGAATTTGCAATGTGATATTTGGATGACCAAAGAGGGCTATGGTGAAAAAGGAAATATTCTAAGATAAAAACTGAAAAGAAGCTTTCTGAGAAACTGCTTTGGTTTCTGTTATATCATCTCACAGAGTTACAGCTTTCCCCTTTCACCTCAAGAAGCCTTTCGCTAAGACGATTCTTCTGGAATTTTCAAAGTGATATTTGGAAGCCCTTAGAGGGCTATGGTGAAAAAGGAAATATCTTCCATGTAAAACAGGAAAGAAGCTTTCTGAGAAACTGCTTTGTGTTCTGTTAGTTCATCTCACAGAGTTTCTGCTTTCCCCTCAAGAAGCCTTTCGCTAAGACTGTTCTTGTGCTATTTGCAAAGTGGTATTTGGAAGCCCTTAGAGGCAATTTTGAAAAAGGAAATATCTTCCGTTAAAAAGTGGAAAGAAGCTTTCTGAGAAACTGCTTTGCATTCTGTTAATTCATCTCACAGTGTTACAGCTTTCCCCTCAAGAAGCCTTTCGCTAAGACTGTTCTTGTGGAATTTGCAAAGTGATATTTTGAAGCCCATATGGGGCTATGCTGTAAAAGGAAATATCTTCCGTTAAAAACTGGAAAGACGATTTCTGAGAAACTGCTTTGTGTTATGTTTTTTCATCTCACAGGTTTACAGCTTTCCCTTCCAGAAGCCTTTCGCTAAGACTGCTCTTGTGGAAATGGCGAAGTGATATTTGGAAGCCCAGAGAGGGCTATGGTGAAAATGGAAATATCCTAAGATAAAAACCAAAAAGAAGCTTTCTGAGAAACTGCTTTGTGTTCTGTTAGTTCATCTCACAGAGTTTCTGCTTTCCCCTCAAGAAGCCTTTCGCTAAGACTGTTCTTGTGCTATTTGCAAAGTGGTATTTGGAAGCCCTTAGAGGCAATTTTGAAAAAGGAAATATCTTCCGTTAAAAAGTGGAAAGAAGCTTTCTGAGAAACTGCTTTGCATTCTGTTAATTCATCTCACAGTGTTACAGCTTTCCCCTCAAGAAGCCTTTCGCTAAGACTGTTCTTGTGGAATTTGCAAAGTGATATTTTGAAGCCCATATGGGGCTATGCTGTAAAAGGAAATATCTTCCGTTAAAAACTGGAAAGACGATTTCTGAGAAACTGCTTTGTGTTATGTTTTTTCATCTCACAGGTTTACAGCTTTCCCTTCCAGAAGCCTTTCGCTAAGACTGCTCTTGTGGAAATGGCGAAGTGATATTTGGAAGCCCAGAGAGGGCTATGGTGAAAATGGAAATATCCTAAGATAAAAACCAAAAAGAAGCTTTCTGAGAAACTGCTTTGTGTTTTGTTAGTTCATCTCACAGAGTTACAGCTTTCCCCTCAAGAAGCCGTTCACTAAGACTGTTCTTGTGAAATTTGCAAAGTGATATTTGGAAGCCCATAGAGGGCTTTGGTGAAAAAGGAAATATCTTCCGTTAAAAACTGGAAGGAAACTTTATCAGAAACTGCCGTGTGTTCTGAAAATACATCTCTCCAAATCACAGCTTTCCCCTCAAGAAGCCTTTCGCTAAGACCGTTCTATTGGAATTTTCAAAGTGATATTTCGAAGCCCCTAGAGGGCTATGGTGAAAAAGGAAATATCTTCCGTTAAAAAGTGGAAAGAAGCTTTCTGAGACACTGCCGTGTGTTCTGTTAATACACCTCACCGAGTTTCAGCTTTTCCCTCAAGAAGCCTTTCGCTAAGACTATTCTTGTGGGATTTGCAGAGAGATATTTGGAAGCCCAAAGTGGACTACGGTGAAAAAGGAAATATCTTCAGTTAAAAACTTGAAAGAAACTTTCTGAGAAACTGCTTTGTGTTCTGTTAATTCATCTCACAGAGTTACTGCTTTCCCCTACAGAAGCCTTTACCTAAGACTGTTCTTGTGGAATTTGCAAACTGATATTTGGAAGCCCATAGAGCGCTATGGTGAAAAAGGAAATATCTTCGGTTAAAAACTGGAAAGAAGCATTCTGAGAAACTGCTTTGTGTTCTGTTATTTCATCCCACAGGGTTACAGCTTTCCCTTCCAGAAGCCTTTCACTAAGACTGTTCCTGTGGGATTTGCAAAGTGATATTTGGAAGCCCATAGAGGGCTATGGTGAAAAAGGAAATATCTTCAGTTAAAACCTAGAAAGAGGCTTTCTGAGAAAATGCTTTGTGTTCTGTTAATTCATCTCGGAGAATTACACCTCTCTCCTCAAGAAGCCCTTCGCTAAGACTGTTCTTGTGGAATTTGCAAAGTGATATTTTGAAGCCCCTAGGTGCTATGGTGTTAAAGGAGATATCTTCCGTTAAAAACTGGAAAGAAGATTTCGTAGAAACTGCTTTTTGTTCTCTTAATTCGTCTCTCAGAGTTAGAGCTTTCTCCTCCACAAGCCTTCCGCTAAGCCTGTTCTTGTGGAATTTGCAAAGTGATATTTGGAAGTCCATAGAGGGCTATGGTGAAAATGGAAATATCCTAAGATAAAAACCGAAAAGAAGCTTTCTGAGAAACTGCTTTGTGTTCTGTTAATTCATGTAACAGAGTTACAGCTTTCCCCTCAAGAATCCGTTCACTAAGGCTGTTCTTGTGAAATTTGCAAAGTGATATTTGGAAGCCCATAGAGGGCTATGGTGAAAAAGAAAATATCTTCCGTTAAAACTGGAAAGAAGCATTCTGAGAAATTGCCGTGTGTTGTGTTAATACATCTCACGGACTTACAGCTTTCTGTCAACAATCCTTTCGCTAAGACTGTTCTTGTGAAATTTGCAAAGTGATATTTGGAAGCCCATACAGGGCTACGGTAAAAAAGGAAATATCTACCGGTAAAAACTTCAAAAATGCTTTCTGAGAAACTGCCGTGTGGTTCGCGTAATACATCTCACCGCGTTACAGCTTTGCGCTCAAGAAACCTTTCGCTAAGACTGTTCTTGTGGGATTTGCAAAGTGATATTTGGAAGCCCATAGAGGACTATGGTGAAAATGGAAATATCCTAAGATAAAAACTGAAAAGAAGCTTTCTGAGAAAATGCTCTGTGTTCTGTTAGTTCATCTCACAGAATTACAGCCTTCCCGTCAATAATCCGTTCACTAAGACTGTTCTTGTGAAATTTGCAAAGTGATATTTGGAAGCCCGTAGAGTGCTATGGTGAAAAAGGAAATATCTTCTGTTAAAAACTGGAAAGAAGCATTCTGAAAAATTGCCGTGTGTTGTGTTGATACATCTCACCGACTTACAGCTTTCCCCTCAAGAAGCCTTTCGCTAAGACTGTTCTTGTGATATTTGCAAAGTGATATTTGGAAGCCCTTAGAGGGCAATGGTGAAATAGGACATATTACCATTACAAACTGGAAAGAAGCTTTCTGAGAAAGTGCCCTGTGTTCGTGTAAGACATCTCACCGAGTTACAGCTTTTCGCTGAAGAAGACTTTAGCTAAGACTGTTCTTGTGGAATTTGCCAAGTGATATTTGGAAGCCCATAGAGGGCTAAGGTAAAAAAGGAAATATCTTCCGTTAAAAACTGGAAAGAAGATTTCTGAGAGACTGCTTTGGGTTCTGTTAATTCATCTCACAGAGTTAGAGCTTTCCCCTCATGAGGCCTTTCGCTAAGACTGTTCTTGTGGAATTTGCAAAGTGATATTTTGAAGCCCTTAGAGGGCTATGGTGAAAAAGGAAATATCTTTCTTTAAAAACTGGAAAGAAGCTTTCTGAGAAACTGCTTTGTGTTCTGTTAATTCATCTAACAGAGTTACAGCTTTCCCTTCAAGAAGCCGTTCGCTAACGCTGTTCTTGTGGAATGTAAAGTGTGATATTTGGAAGCCCATAGAGGGCTATGGGGAAAAAGGAAGTATCTTCAGTTAAAAACTGGAAAGAAGCTATCTGAGAAATTGCTTTGTGTTCTGTTAATTCATCTCACAGAGTTACAGCTTTTCCCTCAAGAAGCCTTTCGCTAAGCCTGTTCATGTGGAATATCCACAGTGATATTTGGCAGCCCATAGCAGGCTATGGTGAAAAAGGAAATATCTTCCGTTAAAAACTGGAAGGAAGCTTTCTGAGGAACTGCTATGTGTTCTGTTAATTCTTCTCTCAGAGTTACAGCTTTTCCCTGAAGAAATGTTTCGGTAAGACTCTTCTTGTGGAATTTGCAAAGTGATATTTGGAAGCCCATAGAGGGCTATGGTGAAAAAGGAAATATCTTCAGTTAAAACCTGGAAAGAATCTTTCTGAGAAACTGCTTTGTGTTCTGTTAATTCATCTCACAGTGTTACAGCTTTCCCCTCAAGAAGCTTTTCGCTAAGACTGTTCTTGTGGAATTTGCAAAGTGATATTTTGAAACCCATAGAGGACTATGGTGAAAAAGGAAATATCTTCCGTTAAAAACTGGAAAGAAGCTTTCTGAGAAACTGCGCTGTGTTCTCTTAATTCATCTCACAGAGTTACAGATTTCCTTTCAAGAAGCCTTCGCTAAGTCTGTTCTGGTGGAATTTGAAAAGTGGTATTTGGAAGCCCTTAGAGGCCTATGGGGTAAAAGGAAGTATCTTCAGTTAAAAACTGGAAAGAAGCTTTCTGAGAAACTGTTTCGTGTTCTGTTAATTCATGTAACAGAGTTACCGCTTTCCCTTCAAGAAGTCTTTCGCTAAGACTGTTCTTGTGGAATTGGCAAAGTGATATTTGGAAGGCTAGAGAGGGCTGCGGTGAAAAAGGCAATATCTTCCGTTAAAAACTGGAAAGAAGCTTTCTGAGAAACTGCTTTGCGTTCCATTAATTCATCTCACAGACTTACAGCATTCCCTTCAAGAAGCCTTTCGCTAAGGCTGTTCTTGTGGAATTGGCAAAGTGATATTTGGAAGCCCTTAGAGGGCTACGGTGAAAAAGGAAGTATCCTAAGATAAAAACTGAAAAGAGGCATTCTGAGAAACTGCTTTGTGTTCTGATAATTCATCTCACAGAGCTTCAGCTTTCCCTTAAAGAAGTATTTCACTGAGGCTGTTCTTGTGGAATTTGCAAAGTGATATTTGGAAGCCCGTAGAGGGCTATGGTGAAAAAGGAAATATCTTCCGTTAAAAACTGTAAAGAAGCTTTCTGAGAAACTGCTTTCTGTTCTGTTAATTCATCTCACAGATATACAGCTTTCCCGTCAAGAAGCCTTTCACTAAGGCTGTTCTTGTGGAATTCGCAAAGTGATATTTGGAAGCCCATAGAGGGCTATGGTGAAAAAGGAAATACCTTCTGTAAAAAACTGGAAAGAATCTTTTTAAGAAACTGCTTTGTGTTCTGTTAATTCTTCTCACAGAGTTACTGCTTTCCTCTCAAGAAGCCTTTCGCAAAGACTGTTCTTGCGGAATTTGCAAAGGGATATTTGGAAGCCCCTAGAGAGCTATGGTGAAATAGGAAATATGTTTCATTAAAAACTAGAATGAAGCTTTCTGAGAAACTGCTTTGTGCTTTGTTAATTCATCTCACAGAGTCACTCTGTTCCCCTCAAGAACACTTTCGCTAAGACTATTCTTGAGGAATTTACAAGTTGATATTTGAAAGCCCATACAGGGCTATGGTGAAAAAGGAAATATCTTGTGTTATAAACTGCAAAGAAGCTTTCTGAGAAACTGCTTTCTGTTCTGTTAATTCATCTCACAGAGTTACAGCTTTCCCCACAAGAAGCCTTTCTCTAAGACTGTTCTTGTGGAATTGGCAAAGTGATATTTGGAAGCCCATAGAGGGTTATGGTGAAAAAGGAAATATCCTAAGATAAAAACTGAAAAGAAGCGTTCTGAGAAACTGCGTTGTGTTCTTTTAATTCATTTCATAGAGTTACAGCTTTCCCCTCAATAAACCTTTCGCTAACAGTGTTGTTGTGCAATTTGGAAAGTGATATTTGAAAGCCCATAGAGTGCAATGGTGAAGAAGGAAATACCTTCCGTTAAAAAGTGAAAAGAAGCTTTCTGAGAAACTGCTTTGTGTACTGTTAATTCATCTCAAAGAGTTACAGCTTTCCCCTCAGTAAGCCTTTTTCTAAGACTGTTCTAGTGGAATTTGCAAAGTGATATTTGTAAGCCCATAGAGGGCTACGGTGAAAAGGAAATATCTTTCGTTAAAAATTGGAAGGAAGCTTTCTGAGAAACTGCTTTGTGTTCTGTTCATTCTTCTCAGAGAGTTACAGCTTTCCCCTCAAGGCTCTGATCAATAAGACTGTTCTTGTGGATTTTGCAAAGTGACATTTGGATGCCCATAGAGGGCTACGGTGAAAAAGGAAATATCCTAAGATAAAAACTGGATAGAAGCTTTCTGAGAAACTGCTTTGAGTTCTGTTATATCATCTCAAATAGTTACGGCTTTCCCCTCAAGAAGCCATTTGCTAAGACTATTCTTGTGGAATTTGCAAACCGATATTTGGAAGCCCATAGAGGGCTATGGTGAAAAAGGAAATACCCTAAGATAAAAACTGGAAAGAAGCTTTTTGAGAAACTGCTTTGTGTTGTGTTTATTCATCTCCGAGAGTTACAGCGTTCCCCTCAAGAAGCCTTTCGCTAAGATTGTTCTTGTGGAATTTGCAAAGTGATATTTGGAAGCCCATAGAGGGCTATGGTGAAAAAGGAAATATCTTCCGTTAAAAACTGGAAAGAAGCTTTCTGAGAAACTGCTTTGTGTTCTGTTAATTCTTCCCACAGAGTTAGAGCTTGCCCTCAAGAAGCCTTTCACTAAGACTGTTCTTGTGGAATTTACAAAGTGATATTTTGAAGCCCATAGAGGGCTACGGTGAAAAAGGAAATATCTTGAGTTAAAAACTGGAAAGAAGCTTTCTGAGAAACTGCTTTGTGTTCTGTTAATTCATCTCACAGAGTTACTGCTTTCCCCTGAAGAAGTCTTTGGCTAAGACTGTTCTTGTGGAATTTCCAAAGTGATATTTGGAAGCCCATAGGTGGCTATGGTGAAAAAGGAAATATCTTCAGTTAAAAACTGGAAAAAAGATTTCTGAAAAACTGCTTTGTGTTCTGTTAATTCATCTCACTGAGTTACAGATTTCCCCTCAAGAAGCCATTTGCTAAGACTGTTCTTGTGGAATTTGCAAAGTGATATTTGGAAGCCCATAGAGGGCTATGGTGAAACAGGAAATATCTTCAGTTAAAAACTGGAAAGAATCTTTCTGAGAAACTGCTTTGTGTTCTGTTAATTCATCTCACAGTGTTACAGCTTTCCCCTCAAGAAGCCTTTCGCTAAGACTGTTCTTGTGGAATTTGCAAAGTGATATTTTGAAACCCATAGAGGACTATGGTGAAAAAGGATATATCTTCCGTTAAAAACTGGAAAGAAGATTTCTGAGAAACTGCTTTGTGTTCTCTTAATTCATCTCACAGAGTTACAGCTTTCCTTTCAAGAAGCCTTTCGCTAAGTCTGTTCTGGTGGAATTTGAAAAGTGGTATTTGGAAGCCCTTAGAGGCCTAAGGGAAAAAGGAAATATCTTCCATTAAAAACTGGAAAGAAGTTTTCTGAGAAACTGGTTTGTGTTCTGTTAATTCATGTAACAGAGTTACTGCTTTCGCTTCAAGAAGTCTTTCGCTAAGACTGTTCTTGTGGAATTTGCAAAGTGATATTTGGAAGGCTATAGAGGGCTACGGTGAAAAAGGCAATATCTTCCGTTAAATACTGGAAAGAAGCATTCTGAGAAACTGCTTTGTGTTCTGTTAATTCATCTCACATTGTTACAGCTTTCCCTTCAAGAAGCCTTTCTCTAAGGCTGTTCTTGTGGAATTTGCAAAATGATATTTGGAAGGCCATAGAGGGCTACGTTGAAAAAGGAAATATCTTCTGTTAAAAACTGGAAAGAGGCTGTCTGAGAAACTGCTCTGTGTTCTGTTAATTCAACTCACAGAGTTACACCTTTGCCCTCAAGAAGCCTTTCGCTAAGACTGTTCTTTTGGAATTTGCAAAGGGATATTTTGAAGCCCATAGAGGGCTATGGTGAAAAAGGAAATATCTTCTGTAAAAAACTGGAAAGAATCTTTTTAAGAAACTGCTTTGTGTTCTGTTAATTCATCTCACAGAGTTACTGCTTTCCTCTCAAGAAGCCTTTCGCAAAGACTGTTCTTGCGGAATTTGCAAAGGGATATTTGGAAGCCCCTAGAGAGCTATGGTGAAATAGGAAATATGTTCCATTAAAAACTAGAATGAAGCTTTCTGAGAAACTGCTTTGCGCTTTGTTAATTCATCTCACAGAGTAACTCTGTTCCCCTCAAGAACACTTTCGCTAAGACTATTCTTGAGGAATTTACAAGGTGATATTTGGAAGCCCATACAGGGCTATGGTGAAAAAGGAAATAGCTTCCGTTAAAAACTGGAAAGAAGCTCTCTTAGAAACAGCTTTGTGTTCTGTGAATTCATCTCACAGAGTTACAGCTTTCCCCTCAAGAAGCCTACCGCTAAGTCTGTTCTTGTGGAATTTGCAAAGTGATATTTGGAAGCCCTTAGAGGGCTACGGTGAAAAAGGAAATATCTTCAGTTAAATACTGGAAGGAAGCTGTCTGAGAAACTGCTTTGTGTTCTGTTATTTCATCTCACTGAGTTACACCTTTCCCCGCAAGAAACCTTTCGCTAAGACTGTTCTTGTGGAATTTGCAAAGTGATATTTGGAATCCCAAAGAAGGTTATGGTATAAAAGGAAATACCTTAAGTTAAAAACTGGAAAGAAGCTTTCTCAGAATCTGCTTTGTGATCTGTTAATTCATCTCACAGAGTTACAGCTTTCCCTTCAAGAAGCCTTTCGTTAGGCTGTTCTTGTGGAGTTTGCAAAGTATTATTTGGAAGCCCATAGAGGGTTACGGTGAAAAAGGAAATATCTTCAGTTAAAAACTGGAAACAAGCTGTCTGAGATACTGCTATGTGTTCTGTTAACTCATCTCACAGTGTTATAGCTTTCTCCTCAAGAATCCTTTCGTTAAGACTGTTCTTGTGGAATTTGGAAGGTGATATTTGCAATCCCATAGAGGGCTATGGTAAAAAAGGAAATATCTTCCTTTAAAAACTGGAAAGAAGCTTTCTGAGAAACTGCTTTGTGTTCTGTAACTTCATCTCACAGAGTTACAGCTTTTCATTCAAGAAGCCTTTCGCTAAGGCTGTTCTTGCAGAATTTGGAAAGTTATACTTGGAAGCCCATAGAGGACTTCGGTGAAAAAGGAAATATCCTAAGGTAAAAACTGAAAAGAAGCATTCTGAGAAACTGCTTTGTTTTCCGTTAATTCATCTCACGGAGTTACAGCTTTCTCTTCAATAAGAATTTCCCTAAGGCTGTTCTTGTGGAATTTACAAAGTGATATTAGGAATCCCTTAGAGGGCTATGTTGAAAAAGGAAATATCCTCCGTTAAAACTGCAAAGAAGCTTTCTGAGAAACTGCTTTGTGTTCTCTTATTTCATCTCTCAGATTTACAGCATTCCCCTCAAGAAACCTTTCGCTAAGACTGTTCTTGTGGAATATGCAAAGTGACATTTGGAAGCCCATAGAAGGCTACGGTGAAAAAGGAAATATCCTAAGTTAAAAACTGAAAAGAAGCATTCTGAGAAACTGCTTTCTGTTCTGTGAATTCAGGTCACAGAGTTACAGCTTTCCTTTCAAGAAGCCATTCGCTAAGGCTGTTCTTGTTTAATTGGCAAAGTGATATTTGGAAGCCCATAGAGGGCTCTGGTGAAAGAGGAAATATCTTCAGTTAAAAACTCAAAAGAAGCTTTCGGAGAAACTGCTTTGTGCTCTGTTAATTCATCTCACAGAGTTACACCTTTCCATTCAGGAGGCCTTTCGCTAAGGCTGTTCTTGAGGAATTTAGAAAGTGATATTTGGAAGCCCATAGAGGGCTATGGTGAAAAAGGAAATATCTTCCGTTAAAAACTGGAAAGAAACTTTCTGAGAAACTGGTTTGTTTTCTGTTAATTCATGTCACAGAGTCACAGCTTTCTCCTCAAGAAGTCGTTCACTAAGACTGTTCTTGTGATTTTTGCAAAGTGATATTTGGTAGCCCATAGAGGGCTATGGTGAAAAAGGAAATATCTTCAGTTAAAAACGGCAAAGAAGATTTGTGAGGAACTGCTTTGTATTCTGTTAATTCATCTCACAGACTTAGAACTTTCACCACTTGAAGCCTTTCGCTTAGACTTTTCCCGTGGAATTTGCAAAGTGATAGTTGGAAGGCCACAGAGGGCTATCGTGAAACAGGAATTATCTTCAGTTAAAAAGTGGGAAGAAGCTTTCTGAGAAGCTGCTTTGTGTTCTGTTAATTCATCTCACAGAGTTACAGCATTCCCCTCAAGAAGCCTTTCGCTATGACTGTTCTTGTGGAAATTGTAAAGTGATATTTGGAAGCCCAAGAGGGCTATGGTTAAAAAGGAAATATCTTCAGTTAAGAACTGGAAAGAAGCTTTCTGAGAAACTGCTTTGTGTTCTCTTAATTTATGTCACAGAATTGCAGCTTTCCCCTCAAGAATCCGTTCATTAAGACTGTTCTTGTGGAATTTGCAAAGTGATAGTTGGAAGACCGTAGAGGGCTATGTTGAAAAAGGAAGTAGTTTCCGTTAAAAACTGGAAAGAAGCTTTCTGGGAAACTTTGTGTTCTGTAAATTCATCTCATAGAGTTACAGCTTTCCCCTCAAGAAGCCTTTCCATAAGACTCTACTTGTGGAATTTACAAGATGATATTTTGAAGCCCATAGAGGTCTATGGTGAAAAAGGAAATATCTTCTGTTAAATCCTGGAAAGAAGCTTTCTTAGAAAGTGCTTTGTGTCCTGTTAATTCATCTCACAGAGTTATATCTTTCTCCACAAGCAGCCTTTCGCTAAGACTGTTCTTGGTGATTTTGCAAAGTGATATTTGGAAGCCCATAGAGCTATGGTGAAAAAGGAAATATCCTAACATAAAAAGCGAAAAGAAGCTTTCTGACAAACTGCTTTGTGTTCTGTTAATTCATCTCACAGAGTTAGAGCTTTCCCCTCAAGAAGACTTTCGCTAAGAGTGTTCTTGTGGAATTTACAAAGTGATATTTGGCAGCCCATAGAGGGCTGTGGTGAAAAAGGAAACATCCTCACTTAAAAACTTGAAAGAAGCTTTCTGAGAGACTGCTTTTTGTTCTGTTAAATCATCTCAGAGTTACAGCTTTTCCCCTAGAAGCGTTTCGCTAAGACTGTTCTTGTGGAATTTGCAAAGTGATATTTGGAAGCCCATCGAGGCTTATGCTGAAAAAGGTAATATCTTCCGTTAAAAACTAGAAAGAAGCTTTCTGAGAAACTGGTTTATGATCTGTTAACTCAACTCACAGAGTTACAGCTTTCCCCTCAATAAGCATTTTGCTAAGACTGTTCAAGTGGAATTTTCAAAGTGATATTAGTAAGCCGATAGAGGGCTATGGTGATAATGAAATATCTTCCGTTAAAAACTTGAAAGCAGCTTTCTGAGAAACTGCTTTGTGTTCTGTTAATTCATCTCACAGAGTCCAGCTTATGCCTCAAGACGCCATTTGCTAAGACTGTTCTTGTGGAATTTGCAAAGTGATAT
>NW_027328237.1:0-43281 GCF_047675955.1 Chlorocebus sabaeus
TCATCTCAGAGAGTTACATCTTTCCCTTCAAGAAGCCTTTCGCTAAGGCTGTTCTTGTGGAATTGGCAAAGGGATATTTGGAAGCCCATAGAGGGCTATGGTGAAAAAGGAAATACCTTCCGTTCAAAACTGGAAACAAGCTTTCTGAGAAACTGCTCTGTGTTCTGTTAATTCATCTCACGGAGTTACATCTTTCCCTTCAAGTAGCCTTTCGCTAAGGCTGTTCTTGTGGAATTGGCAAAGGGATATTTGGAAGCCCATAGAGGGCTATGGAGAAAAAGAAAATATCTTCCGTTCAAAACTGGAAAGAAGCTTTCTGAGAAACTGCTCTGTGTTCTGTTAATTCATCTCACAGAGTTACATCTTTCCCTTCAAGAAGCCTTTCGCTAAGGCTGTTCTTGTGGAATTGGCAAAGGGATATTTGGAAGCCCATAGATGGCTATGGAGAAAAAGGAAATATCTTCCGTTCAAAACTGGAAATAAGCTTTCTGAGAAACTACTCTGTGTTCTGTTAATTCATCTCACAGAGTTACATCTTTCCCTTCAAGAAGCCTTTCGCTAAGGCTGTTCTTGTGGAATTGGCAAAGGGATATTTGGAAGCCCATAGAGGGCTATGGGCAAAAAGGAAATATCTTCCGTTCAAAACTGGAAAGAAGCTTTCTGAGAAACTGCTCTCTGTTCTGTTAATTCATCTCCCAGAGTTACATCTTTCCCTTCAAGAAGCCTTTCGCTAAGGCTGTTCTTGTGGAATTGGCAAAGGGATATTTGGAAACCCATAGAGGGCTATTTTGAAAAAGGAAATATCTTCCGTTCAAAACTGGAAAGAAGCTTTCTGAGAAACTGCTCTGTGTTCTGTTAATTCATCTCACAAAGTTACATCTTTCCCTTCAAGAAGCCTTTCGTTAAGGCTGTTCTTGTGGAATTGGCAAAGGGATATTTGGAAGCCCATAGAGGGCTATGGTGAAAAAGGAAATATCTTCCGTTCAAGACTGGAAAGAAGCATTCTGAGAAACTACTCTCTGTTCTGTTAATTCATCTCAGAGAGTTACATCTTTCCCTTCAAGAAGCCTTTCGCTAAGGCTGTTCTTGTGGAATTGGCAAAGGGATGTTTGGAAGCCCATAGAGGGCTATGGTGAAAAAGGAAATATCTTCCGTTCAAAACTCGAAAGAAGCTTTCTGAGAAACTGCTCTGTGTTCTGTTAATTCATCTCACAGAGTTACATCTTTTCCTTCAAGAAGCCTTTCGCTGAGGCTGTTCTTGTGGAATTGGAAAAGGGATATTTGGAAGCCCATAGAGGGCTATGGGCGAAAAGGAAATATCTTCCGTTCAATACTGGAAAGAAGCTTTCTGAGAAACTGCTCTGTGTTCTGTTAATTCATCTCACAGAGTTACATCTTTCCCTTCAAGAAGCCTTTCGCTAAGGCTGTTCTTGTGGAATTTCAAAGGGATATTTGGAAGCCCGTAGAGGGCTATGGAGAAAAAGCAAATATCTTCCGTTCAAAACTGGAAAGAAGTTTTGTGAAACTGCTCTGTGTTCTGTTAATTCATCTCACAGAGTGACATCTTTCCCTTCAAGAAGCCTTTCGCTAAGGCTGTTCTTGTGGAATTGGCAAAGGGATATTTGGAAGCCCATAGAGGGCTATCGTGTAAAAGGAAATATCTTCCGTTCAAAACTGGAAAGAAGCTTTCTGAGAAACTGCTCTGTGTTCTGTTAATTCATCTCACAGAGTTACATCTTTCCCTTCAAGAAGCCTTTCGCTAAGGCTGTTCTTGTGGAATTGGCAAAGGGATATTTGGAAGCCCATAGAGGGCTATGGAGAAAAAGGAAATATCTTCCGTTCAAAACTGGAAAGAAGCTTTCTGAGAAACTGCTCTGTGTTCTGTTAATTCATCTCACAGAGTTACATCTTTCCCTTCAAGAAGCCTTTCGCTAAGGCTGTTCTTGTGGAATTGGCAAAGGGATATTTGGAAGCCCATAGAGGGCTATGGGCAAAAAGGAAATATCTTCCGTTCAAAACTGGAAAGAAGCTTTCTGAGAAACTGCTCTCTGTTCTGTTAATTCATCTCCCAGAGTTACATCTTTCCCTTCAAGAAGCCTTTCGCTAAGGCTGTTCTTGTGGAATTGTCAAAGGGATATTTGGAAAACCATAGAGGGCTATTTTGAAAACGGAAATATCTTCCGTTCAAACCTGGAAAGAAGCTTTCTGAGAAACTGCTCTGTGTTCTGTTAATTCATCTCACAGAGTTACATCTTTCCCTTCAAGAAGCCTTTCGTTAAGGCTGTTCTTGTGGAATTGGCAAAGGGATATTTGGAAGCCCATAGAGGGCTATGGTGAAAGAGGAAATATCTTCCGTTCAAAACTGGAAAGAAGCTTTCTGAGAAACTACTCTCTGATCTGTTAATTCATCTCACAGAGTTACATCTTTCCCTTCAAGAAGCCTTTCGCTAAGGCTGTTCTTGTGGAATTGGCAAAGGGATATTTGGAAGCCCATAGAGGGCTATGGTGAAAAAGGAAATATCTTCCGTTCAAAACTGGAAACAAGCTTTCTGAGAAACTGCAATGTGTTCTGTTAATTCATCTCACGGAGTTACATCTTTCCCTTCAAGTAGCCTTTCGCTAAGGCTGTTCTTGTGGAATTGGCAAAGGGATATTTGGAAGCCCATAGAGGGCTATGGAGAAAAAGAAAATATCTTCCGTTCAAAACTGGAAACAAGCTTTCTGAGAAACTGCTCTGTGTTCTGTTAATTCATCTCACAGAGTTACATCTTTCCCTTCAAGAAGCCTTTCGCTAAGCCTGTTCTTGTGGAATTGGCAAAGGGATATTTGGAAGCCCATAAAGGGCTATGGTAAAAAAGGAAATATCTTCCGTTCAAAACTCGAAAGAAGCTTTCTGAGAAACTGCTCTGTGTTCTGTTAATTCATCTCCCAGAGTTACATCTTTCCCTTCAAGAAGCCTTTCGCTAAGGCTGTTCTTGTGGAATTGGCAAAGGGGGATTTGGAAGCCCATAGAGGGCTATGGAGAAAAAGCAAATATCTTCCGTTCAAAACTGGAAAGAAGCTTTCTGAGAAACTGCTCTGTGTTCTGTTAATTCATCTCACAGAGTTACATCTTTCCCTTCAAGAAGCCTTTCGCTAAGGCTGTTCTTGTGGAATTGGCAAAGGGATATTTGGAAGCCCATAGAGGGCTATGGTGAAAAAGGAAATATCTTCCGTTCAAAACTGGAAACAAGCTTTCTGAGAAACTGCTCTGTGTTCTGTTAATTCATCTCACAGAGTTACATCTTTCCCTTCAAGAAGCCTTTCGCTAAGGCTGTTCTTGTGGAATTGGCAAAGGGATATTTGGAAGCCCATAGAGGGCTATGGTGAAAAAGGAAATATCTTCCGTTCAAAACTCGAAAGAAGCTTTCTGAGAAACTGCTCTGTGTTCTGTTAATTCATCTCACAGAGTTACATCTTTCCCTTCAAGAAGCCTTTCGCTAAGGCTGTTCTTGTGGAATTGGCAAAGGGATATTTGGAAGCCCATAGAGGGCTATTTTGAAAAAGGAAATATCTTCCGTTCAAAACTGGAAAGAAGCTTTCTGAGAAACTGCTCTGTGTTCTGTTAATTCATCTCACAGAGTTACATCTTTCCCTTCAAGAAGCCTTTCGCTAAGTCTGTTCTTGTGGAATTGGCAAAGGGATATTTGGAAGCACATAGAGGGCTATGGTGAAAAAGGAAATATCTTCCGTTCAAAACTGGAAAGAAGCTTTCTGAGAGACTGCTCTGTGTTCTGTTAATTCATCTCACAGAGTTACATCTTTCCCTTCAAGAAGCCTTTCGCTAAGGCTGTTCTTGTGGAATTGGCAAAGGGATATTTGGAAGCCCGTAGAGGGCTATGGAGAAAAAGCAAATATCTTCCGTTCAAAACTGGAAACAAGCTTTCTGAGAAACTGCTCTGTGTTCTGTTAATTCATCTCACGGAGTTACATCTTTCCCTTCAAGTAGCCTTTCGCTAAGGCTGTTCTTGTGGAATTGGCAAAGGGATATTTAGAAGCCCATAGAGGGCTATGGATAAAAAGCAAATATCTTCCGTTCAAAACTGGAAAGAAGCTTTCTGAGAAACTGCTCTGTGTTCTGTTAATTCATCTCACAGAGTTACATCTTTCCCTTCAAGAAGCCTTTCGCTAAGGCTGTTCTTGTGGAATTGGCAAAGGGATATTTGGAAGCCCATAGAGGGCTATGGAGAAAAAGCAAATATCTTCCGTTCAAAACTGGAAAGAAGCTTTCTGAGAAACTGCTCTGTGTTCTGTTAATTCATCTCACAGAGTTACATCTTTCCCTTCAAGAAGTCTTTCGCTAAGGCTGTTCTTGTGGAATTGGCAAAGGGATATTTGGAAGCCCATAGAGGGCTATGGTAAAAAAGGAAATATCTTCCGTTCAAAACTCGAAAGAAGCTTTCTGAGAAACTGCTCTGTGTTCTGTTAATTCATCTCACAGAGTTACATCTTTCCCTTCAAGAAGCCTTTCGCTAAGGCTGTTCTTGTGGAATTGGCAAAGGGATATTTGGAAGCCCATAGAGGGCTATGGAGAAAAAGCAAATATCTTTCCTTCAAAACTCGAAACAAGCTTTCTGAGAAACTGCTCTGTGTTCTGTTAATTCTTCTCACAGAGTTACATCTTTCCCTTCAAGAAGCCTTTCGCTAAGGCTGTGCTTGTGGAATTGGCAAAGGGATGTTTGGAAGCACATAGAGGGCTATGGTGAAAAAGGAAATATCTTCCGTTCAAAACTCGAAAGAAGCTTTCTGAGAAACTGCTCTGTGTTCTGTTAATTCATCTCACAGAGTTACATCTTTCCCTTCAAGAAGCCTTTCGCTAAGGCTGTTCTTGTGGAATTGGCAAAGGGATATTTGGAAGTCCGTAGAGGGCTATTTTGAAAAAGGAAATATCTTCCGTTCAAAACTGGAAAGAAGCTTTCTGAGAAACTGCTCTGTGTTCTGTTAATTCATCTCACAGAGTTACATCTTTCCCTTCAAGAAGCCTTTCGCTAAGTCTGTTCTTGTGGAATTGGCAAAGGGATATTTGGAAGCACATAGAGGGCTATGGTGAAAAAGGAAATATCTTCCGTTGAAAACTGGAAAGAAGCTTTCTGAGAAACTACTCTCTGTTCTGTTAATTCATCTCACAGAGTTACATCTTTCCCTTCAGGAAGCCTTTCGCTAAGGCTGTTCTTGTGGAATTGGCAAAGGGATATTTGGAAGCCCATAGAGGGCTATGGAGAAAAAGCAAATATCTTCCGTTCAAAACTGGAAAGAAGCTTTCTGAGAAACTGCTCTGTGTTCTGTTAATTCATCTCACAGAGTTACATCTTTCCCTTCAAGAAGCCTTTCGCTAAGGCTGTTCTTGTGGAATTGGCAAAGGGATATTTGGAAGCCCATAGAGTGCTATGGTGAAAAAGGAAATATCTTCCGTTCAAAACTCGAAAGAAGCTTTCTGAGAAACTGCTCTGTGTTCTATTAATTCATCTCCCAGAGTTACATGTTTCCCTTCAAGAAGCCTTTCGCTAAGGCTGCTCTTGTGGAATTGGCAAAGGGATATTTGGAAGCCCATAGAGGGCTATGGAGAAAAAGCAAATATCTTCCGTTGAAAACTGGAAAGAAGCTTTCTGAGAAACTGCTCTGTGTTCTGTTAATTCATCTCACAGAGTTACATCTTTCCCTTCAAGAAGCCTTTCGCTAAGGCTGTTCTTGTGGAATTGGCAAAGGGATATTTGGAAGCCCATAGATGGCTATGGAGAAAAAGGAAATATCTTCCGTTCAAAACTGGAAATAAGCTTTCTGAGAAACTACTCTGTGTTCTGTTAATTCATCTCACAGAGTTACATCTTTCCCTTCAAGAAGCCTTTCGCTAAGGCTGTTCTTGTGGAATTGGCAAAGGGATATTTGGAAGCCCATAGAGGGCTATGGGCAAAAAGGAAATATCTTCCGTTCAAAACTGGAAAGAAGCTTTCTGAGAAACTGCTCTCTGTTCTGTTAATTCATCTCCCAGAGTTACATCTTTCCCTTCAAGAAGCCTTTCGCTAAGGCTGTTCTTGTGGAATTGGCAAAGGGATATTTGGAAACCCATAGAGGGCTATTTTGAAAAAGGAAATATCTTCCGTTCAAAACTGGAAAGAAGCTTTCTGAGAAACTGCTCTGTGTTCTGTTAATTCATCTCACAAAGTTACATCTTTCCCTTCAAGAAGCCTTTCGTTAAGGCTGTTCTTGTGGAATTGGCAAAGGGATATTTGGAAGCCCATAGAGGGCTATGGTGAAAAAGGAAATATCTTCCGTTCAAGACTGGAAAGAAGCATTCTGAGAAACTACTCTCTGTTCTGTTAATTCATCTCAGAGAGTTACATCTTTCCCTTCAAGAAGCCTTTCGCTAAGGCTGTTCTTGTGGAATTGGCAAAGGGATGTTTGGAAGCCCATAGAGGGCTATGGTGAAAAAGGAAATATCTTCCGTTCAAAACTCGAAAGAAGCTTTCTGAGAAACTGCTCTGTGTTCTGTTAATTCATCTCACAGAGTTACATCTTTTCCTTCAAGAAGCCTTTCGCTGAGGCTGTTCTTGTGGAATTGGAAAAGGGATATTTGGAAGCCCATAGAGGGCTATGGGCGAAAAGGAAATATCTTCCGTTCAATACTGGAAAGAAGCTTTCTGAGAAACTGCTCTGTGTTCTGTTAATTCATCTCACAGAGTTACATCTTTCCCTTCAAGAAGCCTTTCGCTAAGGCTGTTCTTGTGGAATTTCAAAGGGATATTTGGAAGCCCGTAGAGGGCTATGGAGAAAAAGCAAATATCTTCCGTTCAAAACTGGAAAGAAGTTTTGTGAAACTGCTCTGTGTTCTGTTAATTCATCTCACAGAGTGACATCTTTCCCTTCAAGAAGCCTTTCGCTAAGGCTGTTCTTGTGGAATTGGCAAAGGGATATTTGGAAGCCCATAGAGGGCTATCGTGTAAAAGGAAATATCTTCCGTTCAAAACTGGAAAGAAGCTTTCTGAGAAACTGCTCTGTGTTCTGTTAATTCATCTCACAGAGTTACATCTTTCCCTTCAAGAAGCCTTTCGCTAAGGCTGTTCTTGTGGAATTGGCAAAGGGATATTTGGAAGCCCATAGAGGGCTATGGAGAAAAAGGAAATATCTTCCGTTCAAAACTGGAAAGAAGCTTTCTGAGAAACTGCTCTGTGTTCTGTTAATTCATCTCACAGAGTTACATCTTTCCCTTCAAGAAGCCTTTCGCTAAGGCTGTTCTTGTGGAATTGGCAAAGGGATATTTGGAAGCCCATAGAGGGCTATGGGCAAAAAGGAAATATCTTCCGTTCAAAACTGGAAAGAAGCTTTCTGAGAAACTGCTCTCTGTTCTGTTAATTCATCTCCCAGAGTTACATCTTTCCCTTCAAGAAGCCTTTCGCTAAGGCTGTTCTTGTGGAATTGTCAAAGGGATATTTGGAAAACCATAGAGGGCTATTTTGAAAACGGAAATATCTTCCGTTCAAACCTGGAAAGAAGCTTTCTGAGAAACTGCTCTGTGTTCTGTTAATTCATCTCACAGAGTTACATCTTTCCCTTCAAGAAGCCTTTCGTTAAGGCTGTTCTTGTGGAATTGGCAAAGGGATATTTGGAAGCCCATAGAGGGCTATGGTGAAAGAGGAAATATCTTCCGTTCAAAACTGGAAAGAAGCTTTCTGAGAAACTACTCTCTGATCTGTTAATTCATCTCACAGAGTTACATCTTTCCCTTCAAGAAGCCTTTCGCTAAGGCTGTTCTTGTGGAATTGGCAAAGGGATATTTGGAAGCCCATAGAGGGCTATGGTGAAAAAGGAAATATCTTCCGTTCAAAACTGGAAACAAGCTTTCTGAGAAACTGCAATGTGTTCTGTTAATTCATCTCACGGAGTTACATCTTTCCCTTCAAGTAGCCTTTCGCTAAGGCTGTTCTTGTGGAATTGGCAAAGGGATATTTGGAAGCCCATAGAGGGCTATGGAGAAAAAGAAAATATCTTCCGTTCAAAACTGGAAACAAGCTTTCTGAGAAACTGCTCTGTGTTCTGTTAATTCATCTCACAGAGTTACATCTTTCCCTTCAAGAAGCCTTTCGCTAAGCCTGTTCTTGTGGAATTGGCAAAGGGATATTTGGAAGCCCATAAAGGGCTATGGTAAAAAAGGAAATATCTTCCGTTCAAAACTCGAAAGAAGCTTTCTGAGAAACTGCTCTGTGTTCTGTTAATTCATCTCCCAGAGTTACATCTTTCCCTTCAAGAAGCCTTTCGCTAAGGCTGTTCTTGTGGAATTGGCAAAGGGGGATTTGGAAGCCCATAGAGGGCTATGGAGAAAAAGCAAATATCTTCCGTTCAAAACTGGAAAGAAGCTTTCTGAGAAACTGCTCTGTGTTCTGTTAATTCATCTCACAGAGTTACATCTTTCCCTTCAAGAAGCCTTTCGCTAAGGCTGTTCTTGTGGAATTGGCAAAGGGATATTTGGAAGCCCATAGAGGACTATGGTGAAAAAGGAAATATCTTCCGTTCAAAACTGGAAACAAGCTTTCTGAGAAACTGCTCTGTGTTCTGTTAATTCATCTCACAGAGTTACATCTTTCCCTTCAAGAAGCCTTTCGCTAAGGCTGTTCTTGTGGAATTGGCAAAGGGATATTTGGAAGCCCATAGAGGGCTATGGTGAAAAAGGAAATATCTTCCGTTCAAAACTCGAAAGAAGCTTTCTGAGAAACTGCTCTGTGTTCTGTTAATTCATCTCACAGAGTTACATCTTTCCCTTCAAGAAGCCTTTCGCTAAGGCTGTTCTTGTGGAATTGGCAAAGGGATATTTGGAAGCCCATAGAGGGCTATTTTGAAAAAGGAAATATCTTCCGTTCAAAACTGGAAAGAAGCTTTCTGAGAAACTGCTCTGTGTTCTGTTAATTCATCTCACAGAGTTACATCTTTCCCTTCAAGAAGCCTTTCGCTAAGTCTGTTCTTGTGGAATTGGCAAAGGGATATTTGGAAGCACATAGAGGGCTATGGTGAAAAAGGAAATATCTTCCGTTCAAAACTGGAAAGAAGCTTTCTGAGAGACTGCTCTGTGTTCTGTTAATTCATCTCACAGAGTTACATCTTTCCCTTCAAGAAGCCTTTCGCTAAGGCTGTTCTTGTGGAATTGGCAAAGGGATATTTGGAAGCCCGTAGAGGGCTATGGAGAAAAAGCAAATATCTTCCGTTCAAAACTGGAAACAAGCTTTCTGAGAAACTGCTCTGTGTTCTGTTAATTCATCTCACGGAGTTACATCTTTCCCTTCAAGTAGCCTTTCGCTAAGGCTGTTCTTGTGGAATTGGCAAAGGGATATTTAGAAGCCCATAGAGGGCTATGGATAAAAAGCAAATATCTTCCGTTCAAAACTGGAAAGAAGCTTTCTGAGAAACTGCTCTGTGTTCTGTTAATTCATCTCACAGAGTTACATCTTTCCCTTCAAGAAGCCTTTCGCTAAGGCTGTTCTTGTGGAATTGGCAAAGGGATATTTGGAAGCCCATAGAGGGCTATGGAGAAAAAGCAAATATCTTCCGTTCAAAACTGGAAAGAAGCTTTCTGAGAAACTGCTCTGTGTTCTGTTAATTCATCTCACAGAGTTACATCTTTCCCTTCAAGAAGTCTTTCGCTAAGGCTGTTCTTGTGGAATTGGCAAAGGGATATTTGGAAGCCCATAGAGGGCTATGGTAAAAAAGGAAATATCTTCCGTTCAAAACTCGAAAGAAGCTTTCTGAGAAACTGCTCTGTGTTCTGTTAATTCATCTCACAGAGTTACATCTTTCCCTTCAAGAAGCCTTTCGCTAAGGCTGTTCTTGTGGAATTGGCAAAGGGATATTTGGAAGCCCATAGAGGGCTATGGAGAAAAAGCAAATATCTTTCCTTCAAAACTCGAAACAAGCTTTCTGAGAAACTGCTCTGTGTTCTGTTAATTCTTCTCACAGAGTTACATCTTTCCCTTCAAGAAGCCTTTCGCTAAGGCTGTGCTTGTGGAATTGGCAAAGGGATGTTTGGAAGCACATAGAGGGCTATGGTGAAAAAGGAAATATCTTCCGTTCAAAACTCGAAAGAAGCTTTCTGAGAAACTGCTCTGTGTTCTGTTAATTCATCTCACAGAGTTACATCTTTCCCTTCAAGAAGCCTTTCGCTAAGGCTGTTCTTGTGGAATTGGCAAAGGGATATTTGGAAGTCCGTAGAGGGCTATTTTGAAAAAGGAAATATCTTCCGTTCAAAACTGGAAAGAAGCTTTCTGAGAAACTGCTCTGTGTTCTGTTAATTCATCTCACAGAGTTACATCTTTCCCTTCAAGAAGCCTTTCGCTAAGTCTGTTCTTGTGGAATTGGCAAAGGGATATTTGGAAGCACATAGAGGGCTATGGTGAAAAAGGAAATATCTTCCGTTGAAAACTGGAAAGAAGCTTTCTGAGAAACTACTCTCTGTTCTGTTAATTCATCTCACAGAGTTACATCTTTCCCTTCAGGAAGCCTTTCGCTAAGGCTGTTCTTGTGGAATTGGCAAAGGGATATTTGGAAGCCCATAGAGGGCTATGGAGAAAAAGCAAATATCTTCCGTTCAAAACTGGAAAGAAGCTTTCTGAGAAACTGCTCTGTGTTCTGTTAATTCATCTCACAGAGTTACATCTTTCCCTTCAAGAAGCCTTTCGCTAAGGCTGTTCTTGTGGAATTGGCAAAGGGATATTTGGAAGCCCATAGAGTGCTATGGTGAAAAAGGAAATATCTTCCGTTCAAAACTCGAAAGAAGCTTTCTGAGAAACTGCTCTGTGTTCTATTAATTCATCTCCCAGAGTTACATGTTTCCCTTCAAGAAGCCTTTCGCTAAGGCTGCTCTTGTGGAATTGGCAAAGGGATATTTGGAAGCCCATAGAGGGCTATGGAGAAAAAGCAAATATCTTCCGTTGAAAACTGGAAAGAAGCTTTCTGAGAAACTGCTCTGTGTTCTGTTAATTCATCTCACAGAGTTACATCTTTCCCTTCAAGAAGCCTTTCGCTAAGGCTGTTCTTGTGGAATTGGCAAAGGGATATTTGGAAGCCCATAGAGGGCTACGGTGAAAAAGGAAATATCTTCCGTTCAAAACTGGAAACAAGCTTTCTGAGAAACTGCTCTGTGTTCTGTTAATTCATCTCACAGAGTTACATCTTTCCCTTCAAGTAGCCTTTCGCTAAGGCTGTTCTTGTGGAATTGGCAAAGGGATATTTGGAAGCCCATAGAGGGCTATGGAGAAAAAGCAAATATCTTCCCTTCAAAACTGGAAAGAAGCTTTCTGAGAAACTGCTCTGTGTTCTGTTAATTCATCTCACAGAGTTACATCTTTCCCTTCAAGAAGCCTTTCGCTAAGGCTGTTCTTGTGGAATTGGCAAAGGGATATTTGGAAGCCCTTAGAGGGCTATGGAGAAAAAGCAAATATCTTCCGTTCAAAACTCGAAAGAAGCTTTCTGAGAAACTGCTCTGTGTTCTGTTAATTCATCTCACAGAGTTACATCTTTCCCTTCAAGAAGCCTTTCGCTAAGGCTGTTCTTGTGGAATTGGCAAAGGGATATTTGGAAGCCCATAGAGGGCTATGGTGAAAAAGGAAATATCTTCCGTTCAAAACTCGAAAGAAGCTTTCTGAGAAACTGCTCAGTGTTCTGTTAATTCATCTACCAGAGTTACATCTTTCCCTTCAAGAAGCCTTTCGCTAAGGCTGTTCTTGTAGAATTGGCAAAGGGATATTTGGAAGCCCATAGAGGGCTATTTTGAAAAAGGAAATATCTTCCGTTCAAAACTGGAAACAAGCTTTCTGAGAAACTGCTCTGTGTTCTGTTAATTCATATCACAGAGTTACATCTTTCCCTTCAAGAAGCCTTTCGCTAAGGCTGTTCTTGTGGAATTGGCAAAGGGATATTTGGAAGCCCATAGAGGGCTAGGGGGAAAAAGGAAATATCTTCCGTTCAAAACTGGAAAGAAGCTTTCTGAGAAACTGCTCTGTGTTTTGTTAATTCATCTCCCAGAGTTACATCTTTCCCTTCAAGAAGCCTTTCGCTAAGGCTGTTCTTGTGGAATTGGCAAAGGGATATTTGGAAGCCCATAGAGGGCTATGGAGAAAAAGCAAATATCTTCCGTTCAAAACTCGAAAGAAGCTTTCTGAGAGACTGCTCTGTGTTCTGTTAATTCATCTCACAGAGTTACATCTTTCCCTTCAAGAAGCCTTTCGCTAAGGCTGTTCTTGTGGAATTGGCAAAGGGATATTTGGAAGCCCATAGAGGGCTACGGAGAAAAAGGAAATATCTTCCGTTCAAAACACGAAAGAATCTTTCTGAGAAACTGCTCTGTGTTCTGTTAATTCATCTCACAGAGTTACATCTTTCCCTTCAAGAAGCCTTTCGCTAAGGCTGTTCTTGTGGAATTGGCAAAGGGATATTTGGAAGCCCATAGAGGGCTATGGAGAAAAAGCAAATATCTTCCGTTCAAAACTCGAAACAAGCTTTCTGAGAAACTGCTCTGTGTTCTGTTAATTCATCTCACAGAGTTACATCATTCCCTTCAAGAAGCCTTTCGCTAAGGCTGTGCTTGTGGAATTGGCAAAGGGATGTTTGGAAGCCCATAGAGGGCTATGGTGAAAAAGGAAATATCTTCCGTTCAAAACTCGAAAGAAGCTTTCTGAGAAACTGCTCTGTGTTCTGTTAATTCATCTCACAGAGTTACATCTTTCCCTTCAAGAAGCCTTTCGTTAAGGCTGTTCTTGTGGAATTGGCAAAGGGATATTTGGAAGCCCATAGAGGGCTATGGTGAAAAAGGAAATATCTTCCGTTCAAAACTGGAAAGAAGCTTTCTGAGAAACTACTCTCTGTTCTGTTAATTCATCTCAGAGAGTTACATCTTTCCCTTCAAGAAGCCTTTCGCTAAGGCTGTTCTTGTGGAATTGGCAAAGGGATATTTGGAAACCCATAGAGGGCTATGGTGAAAAAGGAAATACCTTCCGTTCAAAACTGGAAACAAGCTTTCTGAGAAACTGCTCTGTGTTCTGTTAATTCATCTCACGGAGTTACATCTTTCCCTTCAAGTAGCCTTTCGCTAAGGCTGTTCTTGTGGAATTGGCAAAGGGATATTTGGAAGCCCATAGAGGGCTATGGAGAAAAAGAAAATATCTTCCGTTCAAAACTGGAAAGAAGCTTTCTGAGAAACTGCTCTGTGTTCTGTTAATTCATCTCACAGAGTTACATCTTTCCCTTCAAGAAGCCTTTCGCTAAGGCTGTTCTTGTGGAATTGGCAAAGGGATATTTGGAAGCCCATAGATGGCTATGGAGAAAAAGGAAATATCTTCCGTTCAAAACTGGAAATAAGCTTTCTGAGAAACTACTCTGTGTTCTGTTAATTCATCTCACAGAGTTACATCTTTCCCTTCAAGAAGCCTTTCGCTAAGGCTGTTCTTGTGGAATTGGCAAAGGGATATTTGGAAGCCCATAGAGGGCTATGGGCAAAAAGGAAATATCTTCCGTTCAAAACTGGAAAGAAGCTTTCTGAGAAACTGCTCTCTGTTCTGTTAATTCATCTCCCAGAGTTACATCTTTCCCTTCAAGAAGCCTTTCGCTAAGGCTGTTCTTGTGGAATTGGCAAAGGGATATTTGGAAACCCATAGAGGGCTATTTTGAAAAAGGAAATATCTTCCGTTCAAAACTGGAAAGAAGCTTTCTGAGAAACTGCTCTGTGTTCTGTTAATTCATCTCACAAAGTTACATCTTTCCCTTCAAGAAGCCTTTCGTTAAGGCTGTTCTTGTGGAATTGGCAAAGGGATATTTGGAAGCCCATAGAGGGCTATGGTGAAAAAGGAAATATCTTCCGTTCAAGACTGGAAAGAAGCTTTCTGAGAAACTACTCTCTGTTCTGTTAATTCGTCTCAGAGAGTTACATCTTTCCCTTCAAGAAGCCTTTCGCTAAGGCTGTTCTTGTGGAATTGGCAAAGGGATATTTGGAAGCCCATAGAGGGCTATGGTGAAAAAGGAAATATCTTCCGTTCAAAACTGGAAACAAGCTTTCTGAGAAACTGCTCTGTGTTCTGTTAATTCATCTCACGGAGTTACATCTTTCCCTTCAAGTAGCCTTTCGCTAAGGCTGTTCTTGTGGAATTGGCAAAGGGATATTTGGAAGCCCATAGAGGGCTATGGAGAAAAAGTAAATATCTTCCGTTCAAAACTGGAAACAAGCTTTCTGAGAAACTGCTCTGTGTTCTGTTAATTCATCTCACAGAGTTACATCTTTCCCTTCAAGAAGCCTTTCGCTAAGCCTGTTCTTGTGGAATTGGCAAAGGGATATTTGGAAGCCCATAAAGGGCTATGGTAAAAAAGGAAATATCTTCCGTTCAAAACTCGAAAGAAGCTTTCTGAGAAACTGCTCTGTGTTCTGTTAATTCATCTCCCAGAGTTACATCTTTCCCTTCAAGAAGCCTTTCGCTAAGGCTGTTCTTGTGGAATTGGCAAAGGGGGATTTGGAAGCCCATAGAGGGCTATGGAGAAAAAGCAAATATCTTCCGTTCAAAACTGGAAAGAAGCTTTCTGAGAAACTGCTCTGTGTTCTGTTAATTCATCTCACAGAGTTACATCTTTCCCTTCAAGAAGCCTTTCGCTAAGTCTGTTCTTGTGGAATTGGCAAAGGGATATTTGGAAGCACATAGAGGGCTATGGTGAAAAAGGAAATATCTTCCGTTCAAAACTGGAAAGAAGCTTTCTGAGAAACTACTCTCTGTTCTGTTAATTCATCTCACAGAGTTACATCTTTCCCTTCAAGAAGCCTTTCGCTAAGGCTGTTCTTGTGGAATTGGCAAAGGGATATTTGGAAGCCCGTAGAGGGCTATGGAGAAAAAGCAAATATCTTCCGTTCAAAACTGGAAACAAGCTTTCTGAGAAACTGCTCTGTGTTCTGTTAATTCATCTCACGGAGTTACATCTTTCCCTTCAAGTAACCTTTCGCTAAGGCTGTTCTTGTGGAATTGGAAAAGGGATATTTGGAAGCCCATAGAGGGCTATGGAGAAAAAGCAAATATCTTCCGTTCAAAACTGGAAAGAAGCTTTATGAGAAACTGCTCTGTGTTCTGTTAATTCATCTCACAGAGTTACATCTTTCCCTTCAAGAAGCCTTTCGCTAAGGCTGTTCTTGTGGAATTGGCAAAGGGATATTTGGAAGCCCATAGAGGGCTATGGAGAAAAAGCAAATATCTTCCGTTCAAAACTGGAAAGAAGCTTTCTGAGAAACTGCTCTGTGTTCTGTTAATTCATCTCACAGAGTTACATCTTTCCCTTCAAGAAGTCTTTCGCTAAGGCTGTTCTTGTGGAATTGGCAAAGGGATATTTGGAAGCCCATAGAGGGCTATGGTAAAAAAGGAAATATCTTCCGTTCAAAACTCGAAAGAAGCTTTCTGAGAAACTGCTCTGTGTTCTGTTAATTCATCTCACAGAGTTACATCTTTCCCTTCAAGAAGCCTTTCGCTAAGGCTGTTCTTGTGGAATTGGCAAAGGGATATTTGGAAGCCCATAGAGGGCTATGGAGAAAAAGCAAATATCTTCCGTTCAAAACTCGAAACAAGCTTTCTGAGAAACTGCTCTGTGTTCTGTTAATTCATCTCACAGAGTTACATCATTCCCTTCAAGAAGCCTTTCGCTAAGGCTGTGCTTGTGGAATTGGCAAAGGGATGTTTGGAAGCCCATAGAGGGCTATGGTGAAAAAGGAAATATCTTCCGTTCAAAACTCGAAAGAAGCTTTCTGAGAAACTGCTCTGTGTTCTGTTAATTCATCTCACAGAGTTACATCTTTTCCTTCAAGAAGCCTTTCGCTGAGGCTGTTCTTGTGGAATTGGAAAAGGGATATTTGGAAGCCCATAGAGGGCTATGGGCGAAAAGGAAATATCTTCCGTTCAATACTGGAAAGAAGCTTTCTGAGAAACTGCTCTGTGTTCTGTTAATTCATCTCACAGAGTTACATCTTTCCCTTCAAGAAGCCTTTCGCTAAGGCTGTTCTTGTGGAATTTCAAATTGATATTTGGAAGCCCGTAGAGGGCTATGGAGAAAAAGCAAATATCTTCCGTTCAAAACTGGAAAGAAGTTTTGTGAAACTGCTCTGTGTTCTGTTAATTCATCTCACAGAGTGACATCTTTCCCTTCAAGAAGCCTTTCGCTAAGGCTGTTCTTGTGGAATTGGCAAAGGGATATTTGGAAGCCCATAGAGGGCTATGGTGAAAAAGGAAATATCTTCCGTTCAAAACTGGAAACAAGCTTTCTGAGAAACTGCTCTGTGTTCTGTTAATTCATCTCACAGAGTTACATCTTTCCCTTCAAGAAGCCTTTCGCTAAGGCTGTTCTTGTGGAATTGGCAAAGGGATATTTGGAAGCCCATAGAGGGCTATGGTGAAAAAGGAAATATCTTCCGTTCAAAACTCGAAAGAAGCTTTCTGAGAAACTGCTCTGTGTTCTGTTAATTCATCTCACAGAGTTACATCTTTCCCTTCAAGAAGCCTTTCGCTAAGGCTGTTCTTGTGGAATTGGCAAAGGGATATTTGGAAGCCCATAGAGGGCTATTTTGAAAAAGGAAATATCTTCCGTTCAAAACTGGAAAGAAGCTTTCTGAGAAACTGCTCTGTGTTCTGTTAATTCATCTCACAGAGTTACATCTTTCCCTTCAAGAAGCCTTTCGCTAAGTCTGTTCTTGTGGAATTGGCAAAGGGATATTTGGAAGCACATAGAGGGCTATGGTGAAAAAGGAAATATCTTCCGTTCAAAACTGGAAAGAAGCTTTCTGAGAAACTACTCTCTGTTCTGTTAATTCATCTCACAGAGTTACATCTTTCCCTTCAAGAAGCCTTTCGCTAAGGCTGTTCTTGTGGAATTGGCAAAGGGATATTTGGAAGCCCGTAGAGGGCTATGGAGAAAAAGCAAATATCTTCCGTTCAAAACTGGAAACAAGCTTTCTGAGAAACTGCTCTGTGTTCTGTTAATTCATCTCACGGAGTTACATCTTTCCCTTCAAGTAACCTTTCGCTAAGGCTGTTCTTGTGGAATTGGAAAAGGGATATTTGGAAGCCCATACAGGGCTATGGAGAAAAAGCAAATATCTTCCGTTCAAAACTGGAAAGAAGCTTTATGAGAAACTGCTCTGTGTTCTGTTAATTCATCTCACAGAGTTACATCTTTCCCTTCAAGAAGCCTTTCGCTAAGGCTGTTCTTGTGGAATTGGCAAAGGGATATTTGGAAGCCCATAGAGGGCTATGGAGAAAAAGCAAATATCTTCCGTTCAAAACTGGAAAGAAGCTTTCTGAGAAACTGCTCTGTGTTCTGTTAATTCATCTCACAGAGTTACATCTTTCCCTTCAAGAAGTCTTTCGCTAAGGCTGTTCTTGTGGAATTGGCAAAGGGATATTTGGAAGCCCATAGAGGGCTATGGTAAAAAAGGAAATATCTTCCGTTCAAAACTCGAAAGAAGCTTTCTGAGAAACTGCTCTGTGTTCTGTTAATTCATCTCACAGAGTTACATCTTTCCCTTCAAGAAGCCTTTCGCTAAGGCTGTTCTTGTGGAATTGGCAAAGGGATATTTGGAAGCCCATAGAGGGCTATGGAGAAAAAGCAAATATCTTCCGTTCAAAACTCGAAACAAGCTTTCTGAGAAACTGCTCTGTGTTCTGTTAATTCATCTCACAGAGTTACATCATTCCCTTCAAGAAGCCTTTCGCTAAGGCTGTGCTTGTGGAATTGGCAAAGGGATGTTTGGAAGCCCATAGAGGGCTATGGTGAAAAAGGAAATATCTTCCGTTCAAAACTCGAAAGAAGCTTTCTGAGAAACTGCTCTGTGTTCTGTTAATTCATCTCACAGAGTTACATCTTTCCCTTCAAGAAGCCTTTCGTTAAGGCTGTTCTTGTGGAATTGGCAAAGGGATATTTGGAAGCCCATAGAGGGCTATGGTGAAAAAGGAAATATCTTCCGTTCAAAACTGGAAAGAAGCTTTCTGAGAAACTACTCTCTGTTCTGTTAATTCATCTCAGAGAGTTACATCTTTCCCTTCAAGAAGCCTTTCGCTAAGGCTGTTCTTGTGGAATTGGCAAAGGGATATTTGGAAACCCATAGAGGGCTATGGTGAAAAAGGAAATACCTTCCGTTCAAAACTGGAAACAAGCTTTCTGAGAAACTGCTCTGTGTTCTGTTAATTCATCTCACGGAGTTACATCTTTCCCTTCAAGTAGCCTTTCGCTAAGGCTGTTCTTGTGGAATTGGCAAAGGGATATTTGGAAGCCCATAGAGGGCTATGGAGAAAAAGAAAATATCTTCCGTTCAAAACTGGAAAGAAGCTTTCTGAGAAACTGCTCTGTGTTCTGTTAATTCATCTCACAGAGTTACATCTTTCCCTTCAAGAAGCCTTTCGCTAAGGCTGTTCTTGTGGAATTGGCAAAGGGATATTTGGAAGCCCATAGATGGCTATGGAGAAAAAGGAAATATCTTCCGTTCAAAACTGGAAATAAGCTTTCTGAGAAACTACTCTGTGTTCTGTTAATTCATCTCACAGAGTTACATCTTTCCCTTCAAGAAGCCTTTCGCTAAGGCTGTTCTTGTGGAATTGGCAAAGGGATATTTGGAAGCCCATAGAGGGCTATGGGCAAAAAGGAAATATCTTCCGTTCAAAACTGGAAAGAAGCTTTCTGAGAAACTGCTCTCTGTTCTGTTAATTCATCTCCCAGAGTTACATCTTTCCCTTCAAGAAGCCTTTCGCTAAGGCTGTTCTTGTGGAATTGGCAAAGGGATATTTGGAAACCCATAGAGGGCTATTTTGAAAAAGGAAATATCTTCCGTTCAAAACTGGAAAGAAGCTTTCTGAGAAACTGCTCTGTGTTCTGTTAATTCATCTCACAAAGTTACATCTTTCCCTTCAAGAAGCCTTTCGTTAAGGCTGTTCTTGTGGAATTGGCAAAGGGATATTTGGAAGCCCATAGAGGGCTATGGTGAAAAAGGAAATATCTTCCGTTCAAGACTGGAAAGAAGCTTTCTGAGAAACTACTCTCTGTTCTGTTAATTCGTCTCAGAGAGTTACATCTTTCCCTTCAAGAAGCCTTTCGCTAAGGCTGTTCTTGTGGAATTGGCAAAGGGATATTTGGAAGCCCATAGAGGGCTATGGTGAAAAAGGAAATATCTTCCGTTCAAAACTGGAAACAAGCTTTCTGAGAAACTGCTCTGTGTTCTGTTAATTCATCTCACGGAGTTACATCTTTCCCTTCAAGTAGCCTTTCGCTAAGGCTGTTCTTGTGGAATTGGCAAAGGGATATTTGGAAGCCCATAGAGGGCTATGGAGAAAAAGTAAATATCTTCCGTTCAAAACTGGAAACAAGCTTTCTGAGAAACTGCTCTGTGTTCTGTTAATTCATCTCACAGAGTTACATCTTTCCCTTCAAGAAGCCTTTCGCTAAGCCTGTTCTTGTGGAATTGGCAAAGGGATATTTGGAAGCCCATAAAGGGCTATGGTAAAAAAGGAAATATCTTCCGTTCAAAACTCGAAAGAAGCTTTCTGAGAAACTGCTCTGTGTTCTGTTAATTCATCTCCCAGAGTTACATCTTTCCCTTCAAGAAGCCTTTCGCTAAGGCTGTTCTTGTGGAATTGGCAAAGGGGGATTTGGAAGCCCATAGAGGGCTATGGAGAAAAAGCAAATATCTTCCGTTCAAAACTGGAAAGAAGCTTTCTGAGAAACTGCTCTGTGTTCTGTTAATTCATCTCACAGAGTTACATCTTTCCCTTCAAGAAGCCTTTCGCTAAGTCTGTTCTTGTGGAATTGGCAAAGGGATATTTGGAAGCACATAGAGGGCTATGGTGAAAAAGGAAATATCTTCCGTTCAAAACTGGAAAGAAGCTTTCTGAGAAACTACTCTCTGTTCTGTTAATTCATCTCACAGAGTTACATCTTTCCCTTCAAGAAGCCTTTCGCTAAGGCTGTTCTTGTGGAATTGGCAAAGGGATATTTGGAAGCCCGTAGAGGGCTATGGAGAAAAAGCAAATATCTTCCGTTCAAAACTGGAAACAAGCTTTCTGAGAAACTGCTCTGTGTTCTGTTAATTCATCTCACGGAGTTACATCTTTCCCTTCAAGTAACCTTTCGCTAAGGCTGTTCTTGTGGAATTGGAAAAGGGATATTTGGAAGCCCATAGAGGGCTATGGAGAAAAAGCAAATATCTTCCGTTCAAAACTGGAAAGAAGCTTTATGAGAAACTGCTCTGTGTTCTGTTAATTCATCTCACAGAGTTACATCTTTCCCTTCAAGAAGCCTTTCGCTAAGGCTGTTCTTGTGGAATTGGCAAAGGGATATTTGGAAGCCCATAGAGGGCTATGGAGAAAAAGCAAATATCTTCCGTTCAAAACTGGAAAGAAGCTTTCTGAGAAACTGCTCTGTGTTCTGTTAATTCATCTCACAGAGTTACATCTTTCCCTTCAAGAAGTCTTTCGCTAAGGCTGTTCTTGTGGAATTGGCAAAGGGATATTTGGAAGCCCATAGAGGGCTATGGTAAAAAAGGAAATATCTTCCGTTCAAAACTCGAAAGAAGCTTTCTGAGAAACTGCTCTGTGTTCTGTTAATTCATCTCACAGAGTTACATCTTTCCCTTCAAGAAGCCTTTCGCTAAGGCTGTTCTTGTGGAATTGGCAAAGGGATATTTGGAAGCCCATAGAGGGCTATGGAGAAAAAGCAAATATCTTCCGTTCAAAACTCGAAACAAGCTTTCTGAGAAACTGCTCTGTGTTCTGTTAATTCATCTCACAGAGTTACATCATTCCCTTCAAGAAGCCTTTCGCTAAGGCTGTGCTTGTGGAATTGGCAAAGGGATGTTTGGAAGCCCATAGAGGGCTATGGTGAAAAAGGAAATATCTTCCGTTCAAAACTCGAAAGAAGCTTTCTGAGAAACTGCTCTGTGTTCTGTTAATTCATCTCACAGAGTTACATCTTTTCCTTCAAGAAGCCTTTCGCTGAGGCTGTTCTTGTGGAATTGGAAAAGGGATATTTGGAAGCCCATAGAGGGCTATGGGCGAAAAGGAAATATCTTCCGTTCAATACTGGAAAGAAGCTTTCTGAGAAACTGCTCTGTGTTCTGTTAATTCATCTCACAGAGTTACATCTTTCCCTTCAAGAAGCCTTTCGCTAAGGCTGTTCTTGTGGAATTTCAAATTGATATTTGGAAGCCCGTAGAGGGCTATGGAGAAAAAGCAAATATCTTCCGTTCAAAACTGGAAAGAAGTTTTGTGAAACTGCTCTGTGTTCTGTTAATTCATCTCACAGAGTGACATCTTTCCCTTCAAGAAGCCTTTCGCTAAGGCTGTTCTTGTGGAATTGGCAAAGGGATATTTGGAAGCCCATAGAGGGCTATGGTGAAAAAGGAAATATCTTCCGTTCAAAACTGGAAACAAGCTTTCTGAGAAACTGCTCTGTGTTCTGTTAATTCATCTCACAGAGTTACATCTTTCCCTTCAAGAAGCCTTTCGCTAAGGCTGTTCTTGTGGAATTGGCAAAGGGATATTTGGAAGCCCATAGAGGGCTATGGTGAAAAAGGAAATATCTTCCGTTCAAAACTCGAAAGAAGCTTTCTGAGAAACTGCTCTGTGTTCTCTTAATTCATCTCACAGAGTTACATCTTTCCCTTCAAGAAGCCTTTCGCTAAGGCTGTTCTTGTGGAATTGGCAAAGGGATATTTGGAAGCCCATAGAGGGCTATTTTGAAAAAGGAAATATCTTCCGTTCAAAACTGGAAAGAAGCTTTCTGAGAAACTGCTCTGTGTTCTGTTAATTCATCTCACAGAGTTACATCTTTCCCTTCAAGAAGCCTTTCGCTAAGTCTGTTCTTGTGGAATTGGCAAAGGGATATTTGGAAGCACATAGAGGGCTATGGTGAAAAAGGAAATATCTTCCGTTCAAAACTGGAAAGAAGCTTTCTGAGAAACTACTCTCTGTTCTGTTAATTCATCTCACAGAGTTACATCTTTCCCTTCAAGAAGCCTTTCGCTAAGGCTGTTCTTGTGGAATTGGCAAAGGGATATTTGGAAGCCCGTAGAGGGCTATGGAGAAAAAGCAAATATCTTCCGTTCAAAACTGGAAACAAGCTTTCTGAGAAACTGCTCTGTGTTCTGTTAATTCATCTCACGGAGTTACATCTTTCCCTTCAAGTAACCTTTCGCTAAGGCTGTTCTTGTGGAATTGGAAAAGGGATATTTGGAAGCCCATAGAGGGCTATGGAGAAAAAGCAAATATCTTCCGTTCAAAACTGGAAAGAAGCTTTATGAGAAACTGCTCTGTGTTCTGTTAATTCATCTCACAGAGTTACATCTTTCCCTTCAAGAAGCCTTTCGCTAAGGCTGTTCTTGTGGAATTGGCAAAGGGATATTTGGAAGCCCATAGAGGGCTATGGAGAAAAAGCAAATATCTTCCGTTCAAAACTGGAAAGAAGCTTTCTGAGAAACTGCTCTGTGTTCTGTTAATTCATCTCACAGAGTTACATCTTTCCCTTCAAGAAGTCTTTCGCTAAGGCTGTTCTTGTGGAATTGGCAAAGGGATATTTGGAAGCCCATAGAGGGCTATGGTAAAAAAGGAAATATCTTCCGTTCAAAACTCGAAAGAAGCTTTCTGAGAAACTGCTCTGTGTTCTGTTAATTCATCTCACAGAGTTACATCTTTCCCTTCAAGAAGCCTTTCGCTAAGGCTGTTCTTGTGGAATTGGCAAAGGGATATTTGGAAGCCCATAGAGGGCTATGGAGAAAAAGCAAATATCTTCCGTTCAAAACTCGAAACAAGCTTTCTGAGAAACTGCTCTGTGTTCTGTTAATTCATCTCACAGAGTTACATCATTCCCTTCAAGAAGCCTTTCGCTAAGGCTGTGCTTGTGGAATTGGCAAAGGGATGTTTGGAAGCCCATAGAGGGCTATGGTGAAAAAGGAAATATCTTCCGTTCAAAACTCGAAAGAAGCTTTCTGAGAAACTGCTCTGTGTTCTGTTAATTCATCTCACAGAGTTACATCTTTTCCTTCAAGAAGCCTTTCGCTGAGGCTGTTCTTGTGGAATTGGAAAAGGGATATTTGGAAGCCCATAGAGGGCTATGGGCGAAAAGGAAATATCTTCCGTTCAATACTGGAAAGAAGCTTTCTGAGAAACTGCTCTGTGTTCTGTTAATTCATCTCACAGAGTTACATCTTTCCCTTCAAGAAGCCTTTCGCTAAGGCTGTTCTTGTGGAATTTCAAAGGGATATTTGGAAGCCCGTAGAGGGCTATGGAGAAAAAGCAAATATCTTCCGTTCAAAACTGGAAAGAAGTTTTGTGAAACTGCTCTGTGTTCTGTTAATTCATCTCACAGAGTGACATCTTTCCCTTCAAGAAGCCTTTCGCTAAGGCTGTTCTTGTGGAATTGGCAAAGGGATATTTGGAAGCCCATAGAGGGCTATCGTGTAAAAGGAAATATCTTCCGTTCAAAACTGGAAAGAAGCTTTCTGAGAAACTGCTCTGTGTTCTGTTAATTCATCTCACAGAGTTACATCTTTCCCTTCAAGAAGCCTTTCACTAAGGCTGTTCTTGTGGAATTGGCAAAGGGATATTTGGAAGCCCATAGAGGGCTATGGAGAAAAAGGAAATATCTTCCGTTCAAAACTGGAAAGAAGCTTTCTGAGAAACTGCTCTGTGTTCTGTTAATTCATCTCACAGAGTTACATCTTTCCCTTCAAGAAGCCTTTCGCTAAGGCTGTTCTTGTGGAATTGGCAAAGGGATATTTGGAAGCCCATAGAGGGCTATGGGCAAAAAGGAAATATCTTCCGTTCAAAACTGGAAAGAAGCTTTCTGAGAAACTGCTCTCTGTTCTGTTAATTCATCTCCCAGAGTTACATCTTTCCCTTCAAGAAGCCTTTCGCTAAGGCTGTTCTTGTGGAATTGTCAAAGGGATATTTGGAAAACCATAGAGGGCTATTTTGAAAAAGGAAATATCTTCCGTTCAAAACTGGAAAGAAGCTTTCTGAGAAACTGCTCTGTGTTCTGTTAATTCATCTCACAGAGTTACATCTTTCCCTTCAAGAAGCCTTTCGTTAAGGCTGTTCTTGTGGAATTGGCAAAGGGATATTTGGAAGCCCATAGAGGGCTATGGTGAAAAAGGAAATATCTTCCATTCAAAACTGGAAAGAAGCTTTCTGAGAAACTACTCTCTGATCTGTTAATTCATCTCACAGAGTTACATCATTCCCTTCAAGAAGCCTTTCGCTAAGGCTGTTCTTGTGGAATTGGCAAAGGGATATTTGGAAGCCCATAGAGGGCTATGGTGAAAAAGGAAATATCTTCCGTTCAAAACTGGAAACAAGCTTTCTGAGAAACTGCAATGTGTTCTGTTAATTCATCTCACGGAGTTACATCTTTCCCTTCAAGTAGCCTTTCGCTAAGGCTGTTCTTGTGGAATTGGCAAAGGGATATTTGGAAGCCCATAGAGGGCTATGGAGAAAAAGAAAATATCTTCCGTTCAAAACTGGAAACAAGCTTTCTGAGAAACTGCTCTGTGTTCTGTTAATTCATCTCACAGAGTTACATCTTTCCCTTCAAGAAGCCTTTCGCTAAGCCTGTTCTTGTGGAATTGGCAAAGGGATATTTGGAAGCCCATAAAGGGCTATGGTAAAAAAGGAAATATCTTCCGTTCAAAACTCGAAAGAAGCTTTCTGAGAAACTGCTCTGTGTTCTGTTAATTCATCTCCCAGAGTTACATCTTTCCCTTCAAGAAGCCTTTCGCTAAGGCTGTTCTTGTGGAATTGGCAAAGGGGGATTTGGAAGCCCATAGAGGGCTATGGAGAAAAAGCAAATATCTTCCGTTCAAAACTGGAAAGAAGCTTTCTGAGAAACTGCTCTGTGTTCTGTTAATTCATCTCACAGAGTTACATCTTTCCCTTCAAGAAGCCTTTCGCTAAGGCTGTTCTTGTGGAATTGGCAAAGGGATATTTGGAAGCCCATAGAGGGCTATGGTGAAAAAGGAAATATCTTCCGTTCAAAACTGGAAACAAGCTTTCTGAGAAACTGCTCTGTGTTCTGTTAATTCATCTCACAGAGTTACATCTTTCCCTTCAAGAAGCCTTTCGCTAAGGCTGTTCTTGTGGAATTGGCAAAGGGATATTTGGAAGCCCATAGAGGGCTATGGTGAAAAAGGAAATATCTTCCGTTCAAAACTCGAAAGAAGCTTTCTGAGAAACTGCTCTGTGTTCTGTTAATTCATCTCACAGAGTTACATCTTTCCCTTCAAGAAGCCTTTCGCTAAGGCTGTTCTTGTGGAATTGGCAAAGGGATATTTGGAAGCCCATAGAGGGCTATTTTGAAAAAGGAAATATCTTCCGTTCAAAACTGGAAAGAAGCTTTCTGAGAAACTGCTCTGTGTTCTGTTAATTCATCTCACAGAGTTACATCTTTCCCTTCAAGAAGCCTTTCGCTAAGTCTGTTCTTGTGGAATTGGCAAAGGGATATTTGGAAGCACATAGAGGGCTATGGTGAAAAAGGAAATATCTTCCGTTCAAAACTGGAAAGAAGCTTTCTGAGAGACTGCTCTGTGTTCTGTTAATTCATCTCACAGAGTTACATCTTTCCCTTCAAGAAGCCTTTCGCTAAGGCTGTTCTTGTGGAATTGGCAAAGGGATATTTGGAAGCCCGTAGAGGGCTATGGAGAAAAAGCAAATATCTTCCGTTCAAAACTGGAAACAAGCTTTCTGAGAAACTGCTCTGTGTTCTGTTAATTCATCTCACGGAGTTACATCTTTCCCTTCAAGTAGCCTTTCGCTAAGGCTGTTCTTGTGGAATTGGCAAAGGGATATTTAGAAGCCCATAGAGGGCTATGGAGAAAAAGCAAATATCTTCCGTTCAAAACTGGAAAGAAGCTTTCTGAGAAACTGCTCTGTGTTCTGTTAATTCATCTCACAGAGTTACATCTTTCCCTTCAAGAAGCCTTTCGCTAAGGCTGTTCTTGTGGAATTGGCAAAGGGATATTTGGAAGCCCATAGAGGGCTATGGAGAAAAAGCAAATATCTTCCGTTCAAAACTGGAAAGAAGCTTTCTGAGAAACTGCTCTGTGTTCTGTTAATTCATCTCACAGAGTTACATCTTTCCCTTCAAGAAGTCTTTCGCTAAGGCTGTTCTTGTGGAATTGGCAAAGGGATATTTGGAAGCCCATAGAGGGCTATGGTAAAAAAGGAAATATCTTCCGTTCAAAACTCGAAAGAAGCTTTCTGAGAAACTGCTCTGTGTTCTGTTAATTCATCTCACAGAGTTACATCTTTCCCTTCAAGAAGCCTTTCGCTAAGGCTGTTCTTGTGGAATTGGCAAAGGGATATTTGGAAGCCCATAGAGGGCTATGGAGAAAAAGCAAATATCTTTCCTTCAAAACTCGAAACAAGCTTTCTGAGAAACTGCTCTGTGTTCTGTTAATTCTTCTCACAGAGTTACATCTTTCCCTTCAAGAAGCCTTTCGCTAAGGCTGTGCTTGTGGAATTGGCAAAGGGATGTTTGGAAGCACATAGAGGGCTATGGTGAAAAAGGAAATATCTTCCGTTCAAAACTCGAAAGAAGCTTTCTGAGAAACTGCTCTGTGTTCTGTTAATTCATCTCACAGAGTTACATCTTTCCCTTCAAGAAGCCTTTCGCTAAGGCTGTTCTTGTGGAATTGGCAAAGGGATATTTGGAAGTCCGTAGAGGGCTATTTTGAAAAAGGAAATATCTTCCGTTCAAAACTGGAAAGAAGCTTTCTGAGAAACTGCTCTGTGTTCTGTTAATTCATCTCACAGAGTTACATCTTTCCCTTCAAGAAGCCTTTCGCTAAGTCTGTTCTTGTGGAATTGGCAAAGGGATATTTGGAAGCACATAGAGGGCTATGGTGAAAAAGGAAATATCTTCCGTTGAAAACTGGAAAGAAGCTTTCTGAGAAACTACTCTCTGTTCTGTTAATTCATCTCACAGAGTTACATCTTTCCCTTCAAGAAGCCTTTCGCTAAGGCTGTTCTTGTGGAATTGGCAAAGGGATATTTGGAAGCCCATAGAGGGCTATGGAGAAAAAGCAAATATCTTCCGTTCAAAACTGGAAAGAAGCTTTCTGAGAAACTGCTCTGTGTTCTGTTAATTCATCTCACAGAGTTACATCTTTCCCTTCAAGAAGCCTTTCGCTAAGGCTGTTCTTGTGGAATTGGCAAAGGGATATTTGGAAGCCCATAGAGTGCTATGGTGAAAAAGGAAATATCTTCCGTTCAAAACTCGAAAGAAGCTTTCTGAGAAACTGCTCTGTGTTCTGTTAATTCATCTCCCAGAGTTACATGTTTCCCTTCAAGAAGCCTTTCGCTAAGGCTGCTCTTGTGGAATTGGCAAAGGGATATTTGGAAGCCCATAGAGGGCTATGGAGAAAAAGCAAATATCTTCCGTTGAAAACTGGAAAGAAGCTTTCTGAGAAACTGCTCTGTGTTCTGTTAATTCATCTCACAGAGTTACATCTTTCCCTTCAAGAAGCCTTTCGCTAAGGCTGTTCTTGTGGAATTGGCAAAGGGATATTTGGAAGCCCATAAAGGGCTACGGTGAAAAAGGAAATATCTTCCGTTCAAAACTGGAAACAAGCTTTCTGAGAAACTGCTCTGTGTTCTGTTAATTCATCTCACAGAGTTACATCTTTCCCTTCAAGTAGCCTTTCGCTAAGGCTGTTCTTGTGGAATTGGCAAAGGGATATTTGGAAGCCCATAGAGGGCTATGGAGAAAAAGCAAATATCTTCCCTTCAAAACTGGAAAGAAGCTTTCTGAGAAACTGCTCTGTGTTCTGTTAATTCATCTCACAGAGTTACATCTTTCCCTTCAAGAAGCCTTTCGCTAAGGCTGTTCTTGTGGAATTGGCAAAGGGATATTTGGAAGCCCTTAGAGGGCTATGGAGAAAAAGCAAATATCTTCCGTTCAAAACTCGAAAGAAGCTTTCTGAGAAACTGCTCTGTGTTCTGTTAATTCATCTCACAGAGTTACATCTTTCCCTTCAAGAAGCCTTTCGCTAAGGCTGTTCTTGTGGAATTGGCAAAGGGATATTTGGAAGCCCATAGAGGGCTACGGAGAAAAAGCAAATATCTTCCGTTCAAAACACGAAAGAAGCTTTCTGAGAAACTGCTCTGTGTTCTGTTAATTCATCTCACAGAGTTACATCTTTCCCTTCAAGAAGCCTTTCGCTAAGGCTGTTCTTGTGGAATTGGCAAAGGGATATTTGGAAGCCCATAGAGGGCTATGGTGAAAAAGGAAATATCTTATTTTCAAAACTCGAAAGAAGCTTTCTGAGAAACTGCTCTCTGTTCTGTTAATTCATCTCCCAGAGTTACATCTTTCCCTTCAAGAAGCCTTTCGCTAAGGCTGTTCTTGGGGAATTGGCAAAGGGATATTTGGAAGCCCATAGAGGGCTATGGAGAAAAAGCAAATATCTTCCGTTCAAAACTGGAAAGAAGCTTTCTGAGAAACTGCTCTGTGTTCTGTTAATTCATCTCACAGAGTTACATCTTTCCCTTCAAGAAGCCTTTCGCTAAGGCTGTTCTTGTGGAATTGGCAAAGGGATATTTGGAAGCCCATACAGGGCTATGGTGAAAAAGGAAATATCTTCCGTTCAAAACTCGAAAGAAGCTTTCTGAGAAACTGCTCTGTGTTCTGTTAATTCATCTCACAGAGTTACATCTTTCCCTTCAAGAAGCCTTTCGCTAAGGCTGTTCTTGTGGAATTGGCAAAGGGATATTTGGAAGCCCTTAGAGGGCTATTTTGAAAAAGGAAATATCTTCCGTTCAAAACTGGAAAGAAGCTTTCTGAGAAACTGCTCTGTGTTCTGTTAATTCATCTCACAGAGTTACATCTTTCCCTTCAAGAAGCCTTTCGCTAAGGCTGTTCTTGTGGAATTGGCAAAGGGATATTAGGAAGCCCATAGAGGGCTATGGTGAAAAAGGAAATATCTTCCGTTCAAAACTGGAAAGAAGCTTTCTGAGAAACTACTCTCTGTTCTGTTAATTCATCTCACAGAGTTACATCTTTCCCTTCAAGAAGCCTTTCGCTAAGGCTGTTCTTGTGGAATTGGCAAAGGGATATTTGGAAGCCCATACAGGGCTATGGTGAAAAAGGAAATATCTTCCGTTCAAAACTGGAAACAAGCTTTCTGAGAAACTGCTCTGTGTTCTGTTAATTCATCTCACGGAGTTACATCTTTTCCTTCAAGTAGCCTTTCGCTAAGGCTGTTCTTGTGGAATTGGCAAAGGGATATTTGGAAGCCCATAGAGGGCTATGGAGAAAAAGCAAATATCTTCCGTTCAAAACTGGAAAGAAGCTTTCTGAGAAACTGCTCTGTGTTCTGTTAATTCATCTCACAGAGTTACATCTTTCCCTTCAAGAAGCCTTTCGCTAAGGCTGTTCTTGTGGAATTGGCAAAGGGATATTTGGAAGCCCATAGAGGGCTATGGAGAAAAAGGAAATATCTTCCGTTCAAAACTGGAAAGAAGCTTTCTGAGAAACTGCTCTGTGTTCTGTTAATTCATCTCACAGAGTTACATCTTTCCCTTCAAGAAGCCTTTCGCTAAGGCTGTTCTTGTGGAATTGGCAAAGGGTTATTTGGAAGCCCATAGAGGGCTATGGAGAAAAAGCAAATATCTTCCGTTCAAAACTGGAAAGAAGCTTTCTGAGAAACTGCTCTGTGTTCTGTTAATTCATCTCACAGAGTTACATCTTTCCCTTCAAGAAGCCTTTCGCTAAGGCTGTTCTTGTGGAATTGGCAAAGGGATATTTGGAAGCCCATAGAGTGCTATGGTGAAAAAGGAAATATCTTCCGTTCAAAACTCGAAAGAAGCTTTCTGAGAAACTGCTCTGTGTTCTGTTAATTCATCTCCCAGAGTTACATCTTTCCCTTCAAGAAGCCTTTCGCTAAGGCTGTTCTTGTGGAATTGGCAAAGGGATATTTGGAAACCCATAGAGGGCTATGGAGAAAAAGCAAATATCTTCCGTTCAAAACTGGAAAGAAGCTTTCTGAGAAACTGCTCTGTGTTCTGTTAATTCATCTCACAGAGTTACATCTTTCCCTTCAAGAAGCCTTTCGCTAAGGCTGTTCTTGTGGAATTGGCAAAGGGATATTTGGAAGCCCATAGAGGGCTATGGTGAAAAAGGAAATATCTTCCGTTCAAAACTGGAAACAAGCTTTCTGAGAAACTGCTCTGTGTTCTGTTAATTCATCTCACAGAGTTACATCTTTCCCTTCAAGTAGCCTTTCGCTAAGGCTGTTCTTGTGGAATTGGCAAAGGGATATTTGGAAGCCCATAGAGGGCTATGGAGAAAAAGCAAATATCTTCCGTTCAAAACTGGAAAGAAGCTTTCTGAGAAACTGCTCTGTGTTCTGTTAATTCATCTCACAGAGTTACATCTTTCCCTTCAAGAAGCCTTTCGCTAAGGCTGTTCTTGTGGAATTGGCAAAGGGATATTTGGAAGCCCATAGATGGCTATGGAGAAAAAGCAAATATCTTCCGTTCAAAACTCGAAAGAAGCTTTCTGAGAAACTGCTCTCTGTTCTGTTAATTCATCTCACAGAGTTACATCTTTCCCTTCAAGAAGCCTTTCGCTAAGGCTGTTCTTGTGGAATTGGCAAAGGGATATTTGGAAGCCCATAGAGGGCTATGGTGAAAAAGGAAATATCTTCCGTTCAAAACTCGAAAGAAGCTTTCTGAGAAACTGCTCAGTGTTCTGTTAATTCATCTACCAGAGTTACATCTTTCCCTTCAAGAAGCCTTTCGCTAAGGCTGTTCTTGTAGAATTGGCAAAGGGATATTTGGAAGCCCATAGAGGGCTATTTTGAAAAAGGAAATATCTTCCGTTCAAAACTGGAAACAAGCTTTCTGAGAAACTGCTCTGTGTTCTGTTAATTCATCTCACAGAGTTACATCTTTCCCTTCAAGTAGCCTTTCGCTAAGACTGTTCTTGTGGAATTGGCACACGGATATTTGGAAGCCCATAGAGGGCTATGGAGAAAAAGCAAATATCTTCCGTTCAAAACTGGAAAGAAGCTTTCTGAGAAACTGCTCTGTGTTCTGTTAATTCATCTCACAGAGTTACATCTTTCCCTTCAAGAAGCCTTTCGCTAAGGCTGTTCTTGTGGAATTGACAAAGGGATATTTGGAAGCCCATAGAGGGCTATGGAGAAAAAGCAAATATCTTCCGTTCAAAACTCGAAAGAAGCTTTCTGAGAAACTGCTCTGTGTTCTGTTAATTCATCTCACAGAGTTACATCTTTCCCTTCAAGAAGCCTTTCGCTAAGGCTGTTCTTGTGGAATAGGCAAAGGGATATTTGGAAGCCCATAGAGGGCTATGGTGAAAAAGGAAATATCTTCCCTTCAAAACTGGAAAGAAGCTTTCTGAGAAACTGCTCTGTGTTCTGTTAATTCATCTCACAGAGTTACATCTTTCCCTTCAAGAAGCCTTTCGCTAAGGCTGTTCTTGTGGAATTGGCAAAGGGATATTAGGAAGCCCATAGAGGGCTATGGTGAAAAAGGAAATATCTTCCGTTCAAAACTGGAAAGAAGCTTTCTGAGAAACTACTCTCTGTTCTGTTAATTCATCTCACAGAGTTACATCTTTCCCTTCAAGAAGCCTTTCGCTAAGGCTGTTCTTGTGGAATTGGCAAAGGGATATTTGGAAGCCCATACAGGGCTATGGTGAAAAAGGAAATATCTTCCGTTCAAAACTGGAAACAAGCTATCTGAGAAACTGCTCTGTGTTCTGTTAATTCATCTCACGGAGTTACATCTTTTCCTTCAAGTAGCCTTTCGCTAAGGCTGTTCTTGTGGAATTGGCAAAGGGATATTTGGAAGCCCATAGAGGGCTATGGAGAAAAAGCAAATATCTTCCGCTCAAAACTGGAAAGAAGCTTTCTGAGAAACTGCTCTGTGTTCTGTTAATTCATCTCACAGAGTTACATCTTTCCCTTCAAGAAGCCTTTCGCTAAGGCTGTTCTTGTGGAATTGGCAAAGGGATATTTGGAAGCCCATAGAGGGCTATGGAGAAAAAGGAAATATCTTCCGTTCAAAACTGGAAAGAAGCTTTCTGAGAAACTGCTCTGTGTTCTGTTAATTCATCTCACAGAGTTACATCTTTCCCTTCAAGAAGCCTTTCGCTAAGGCTGTGCTTGTGGAATTGGCAAAGGGTTATTTGGAAGCCCATAGAGGGCTATGGAGAAAAAGCAAATATCTTCCGTTCAAAACTGGAAAGAAGCTTTCTGAGAAACTGCTCTGTGTTCTGTTAATTCATCTCACAGAGTTACATCTTTCCCTTCAAGAAGCCTTTCGCTAAGGCTGTTCTTGTGGAATTGGCAAAGGGATATTTGGAAGCCCATAGAGTGCTACGGTGAAAAAGGAAATATCTTCCGTTCAAAACTCGAAAGAAGCTTTCTGAGAAACTGCTCTGTGTTCTGTTAATTCATCTCCCAGAGTTACATCTTTCCCTTCAAGAAGCCTTTCGCTAAGGCTGTTCTTGTGGAATTGGCAAAGGGATATTTGGAAACCCATAGAGGGCTATGGAGAAAAAGCAAATATCTTCCGTTCAAAACTGGAAAGAAGCTTTCTGAGAAACTGCTCTGTGTTCTGTTAATTCATCTCACAGAGTTACATCTTTCCCTTCAAGAAGCCTTTCGCTAAGGCTGTTCTTGTGGAATTGGCAAAGGGATATTTGGAAGCCCATAGAGGGCTATGGTGAAAAAGGAAATATCTTCCGTTCAAAACTGGAAACAAGCTTTCTGAGAAACTGCTCTGTGTTCTGTTAATTCATCTCACAGAGTTACATCTTTCCCTTCAAGTAGCCTTTCGCTAAGGCTGTTCTTGTGGAATTGGCAAAGGGATATTTGGAAGCCCATAGAGGGCTATGGAGAAAAAGCAAATATCTTCCGTTCAAAACTGGAAAGAAGCTTTCTGAGAAACTGCTCTGTGTTCTGTTAATTCATCTCACAGAGTTACATCTTTCCCTTCAAGAAGCCTTTCGCTAAGGCTGTTCTTGTGGAATTGGCAAAGGGATATTTGGAAGCCCATAGAGGGCTATGGAGAAAAAGCAAATATCTTCCGTTCAAAACTGGAAAGAAGCTTTCTGAGAAACTGCTCTGTGTTCTGTTAATTCATCTCACAGAGTTACATCTTTTCCTTCAAGAAGCCTTTCGCTAAGGCTGTTCTTGTGGAATTGGCAAAGGGATATTTGGAAGCCCATAGAGGGCTACGGAGAAAAAGCAAACATCTTCCGTTCAAAACTGGAAAGAAGCTTTCTGAGAAACTGCTCTGTGTTCTGTTAATTCATCTCACAGAGTTACATCTTTCCCTTCAAGAAGCCTTTCGCTAAGGCTGTTCTTGTGGAATTGGCAAAGGGATATTTGGAAGCCCATAGAGTGCTATGGTGAAAAAGGAAATATCTTCCGTTCAAAACTCGAAAGAAGCTTTCTGAGAAACTGCTCTGTGTTCTGTTAATTCATCTCCCAGAGTTACATCTTTCCCTTCAAGAAGCCTTTCGCTAAGGCTGTTCTTGTGGAATTGGCAAAGGGATATTTGGAAGCCCATAGAGGGCTATGGAGAAAAAGCAAATATCTTCCGTTAAAAACTGGAAAGAAGCTTTCTGAGAAACTGCTCTGTGTTCTGTTAATTCATCTCACAGAGTTACATCTTTCCCTTCAAGAAGCCTTTCGCTAAGGCTGTTCTTGTGGAATTGTCAAAGGGATATTTGGAAGCCCATAGAGGGCTATCGTGAAAAAGGAAATATCTTCCGTTCAAAACTGGAAAGAAGCTTTCTGAGAAACTGCTCTGTGTTCTGTTAATTCATCTCACAGAGTTACATCTTTCCCTTCAAGAAGCCTTTCGCTAAGGCTGTTCTTGTGGAATTGGCAAAGGGATATTTGGAAGCCCATAGAGGGCTATGGAGAAAAAGGAAATATCTTCCGTTCAAAACTCGAAAGAAGCTTTCTGAGAAACTGCTCTGTGTTCTGTTAATTCATCTCACAGAGTTACATCTTTCCCTTCAAGAAGCCTTTCGCTAAGGCTGTTCTTGTGGAATTGGCAAAGGGATATTTGGAAGCCCATACAGGGCTATGGTGAAAAAGGAAATATCTTCCGTTCAAAACTCGAAAGAAGCTTTCTGAGAAACTGCTCTGTGTTCTGTTAATTCATCTCACAGAGTTACATCTTTCCCTTCAAGAAGCCTTTCGCTAGGGCTGTTCTTGTGGAATTGGCAAAGGGATATTTGGAAGCCCATAGAGGGCTATGGAGAAAAAGGAAATATCTTCCGTTCAAAACTGGAAAGAAGCTTTCTGAGAAACTGCTCTGTGTTCTGTTAATTCATCTCACAGAGTTACATCTTTCCCTTCAAGAAGCCTTTCGCTAAGGCTGTTCTTGTGGAATTGGCAAAGGGATATTTGGAAGCCCATAGAGGGCTATGGTGAAAAAGGAAATATCTTCCGTTCAAAACTGGAAAGAAGCTTTCTGAGAAACTACTCTCTGTTCTGTTAATTCATCTCACAGAGTTACATCTTTCCCTTCAAGAAGCCTTTCGCTAAGGCTGTTCTTGTGGAATTGGCAAAGGGATATTTGGAAGCCCATAGAGGGCTATGGTGAAAAAGGAAATATCTTCCGTTCAAAACTGGAAACAAGCTTTCTGAGAAACTGCTCTGTGTTCTGTTAATTCATCTCACGGAGTTACATCTTTTCCTTCAAGTAGCCTTTCGCTAAGGCTGTTCTTGTGGAATTGGCAAAGGGATATTTGGAAGCCCTTAGAGGGCTATGGAGAAAAAGGAAATATCTTCCGTTCAAAACTGGAAAGAAGCTTTCTGAGAAACTGCTCTGTGTTCTGTTAATTCATCTCACAGAGTTACATCTTTCCCTTCAAGAAGCCTTTCGCTAAGGCTGTTCTTGTGGAATTGGCAAAGGGGGATTTGGAAGCCCATAGAGGGCTATGGAGAAAAAGCAAATATCTTCCGTTCAAAACTGGAAAGAAGCTTTCTGAGAAACTGCTCTGTGTTCTGTTAATTCATCTCACAGAGTTACATCTTTCCCTTCAAGAAGCCTTTCGCTAAGGCTGTTCTTGTGGAATTGGCAAAGGGATATTTGGAAGCCCATAGAGGGCTATGGTGAAAAAGGAAATATCTTCCGTTCAAAACTGGAAACAAGCTTTCTGAGAAACTGCTCTGTGTTCTGTTAATTCATCTCACAGAGTTACATCTTTCCCTTCAAGAAGCCTTTCGCTAAGGCTGTTCTTGTGGAATTGGCAAAGGGATATTTGGAAGCCCATAGAGGGCTATGGTGAAAAAGGAAATATCTTCCGTTCAAAACTCGAAAGAAGCTTTCTGAGAAACTGCTCTGTGTTCTGTTAATTCATCTCACAGAGTTACATCTTTCCCTTCAAGAAGCCTTTCGCTAAGGCTGTTCTTGTGGAATTGGCAAAGGGATATTTGGAAGCCCATAGAGGGCTATTTTGAAAAAGGAAATATCTTCCGTTCAAAACTGGAAAGAAGCTTTCTGAGAAACTGCTCTGTGTTCTGTTAATTCATCTCACAGAGTTACATCTTTCCCTTCAAGAAGCCTTTCGCTAAGTCTGTTCTTGTGGAATTGGCAAAGGGATATTTGGAAGCCCATAGAGTGCTATGGTGAAAAAGGAAATATCTTCCGTTCAAAACTGGAAAGAAGCTTTCTGAGAGACTGCTCTGTGTTCTGTTAATTCATCTCCCAGAGTTACATCTTTCCCTTCAAGAAGCCTTTCGCTAAGGCTGTTCTTGTGGAATTGGCAAAGGGATATTTGGAAGCCCATAGAGGGCTATGGAGAAAAAGCAAATATCTTCCGTTGAAAACTGGAAAGAAGCTTTCTGAGAAACTGCTCTGTGTTCTGTTAATTCATCTCACAGAGTTACATCTTTCCCTTCAAGAAGCCTTTCGCTAAGGCTGTTCTTGTGGAATTGGCAAAGGGATATTTGGAAGCCCATAGAGGGCTACGGTGAAAAAGGAAATATCTTCCGTTCAAAACTGGAAACAAGCTTTCTGAGAAACTGCTCTGTGTTCTGTTAATTCATCTCACAGAGTTACATCTTTCCCTTCAAGTAGCCTTTCGCTAAGGCTGTTCTTGTGGAATTGGCAAAGGGATATTTGGAAGCCCATAGAGGGCTATGGAGAAAAAGCAAATATCTTCCCTTCAAAACTGGAAAGAAGCTTTCTGAGAAACTGCTCTGTGTTCTGTTAATTCATCTCACAGAGTTACATCTTTCCCTTCAAGAAGCCTTTCGCTAAGGCTGTTCTTGTGGAATTGGCAAAGGGATATTTGGAAGCCCTTAGAGGGCTATGGAGAAAAAGCAAATATCTTCCGTTCAAAACTCGAAAGAAGCTTTCTGAGAAACTGCTCTGTGTTCTGTTAATTCATCTCACAGAGTTACATCTTTCCCTTCAAGAAGCCTTTCGCTAAGGCTGTTCTTGTGGAATTGGCAAAGGGATATTTGGAAGCCCATAGAGGGCTATGGTGAAAAAGGAAATATCTTCCGTTCAAAACTCGAAAGAAGCTTTCTGAGAAACTGCTCAGTGTTCTGTTAATTCATCTACCAGAGTTACATCTTTCCCTTCAAGAAGCCTTTCGCTAAGGCTGTTCTTGTAGAATTGGCAAAGGGATATTTGGAAGCCCATAGAGGGCTATTTTGAAAAAGGAAATATCTTCCGTTCAAAACTGGAAACAAGCTTTCTGAGAAACTGCTCTGTGTTCTGTTAATTCATATCACAGAGTTACATCTTTCCCTTCAAGAAGCCTTTCGCTAAGGCTGTTCTTGTGGAATTGGCAAAGGGATATTTGGAAGCCCATAGAGGGCTAGGGGGAAAAAGGAAATATCTTCCGTTCAAAACTGGAAAGAAGCTTTCTGAGAAACTGCTCTGTGTTTTGTTAATTCATCTCCCAGAGTTACATCTTTCCCTTCAAGAAGCCTTTCGCTAAGGCTGTTCTTGTGGAATTGGCAAAGGGATATTTGGAAGCCCATAGAGGGCTATGGAGAAAAAGCAAATATCTTCCGTTCAAAACTCGAAAGAAGCTTTCTGAGAGACTGCTCTGTGTTCTGTTAATTCATCTCACAGAGTTACATCTTTCCCTTCAAGAAGCCTTTCGCTAAGGCTGTTCTTGTGGAATTGGCAAAGGGATATTTGGAAGCCCATAGAGGGCTACGGAGAAAAAGCAAATATCTTCCGTTCAAAACACGAAAGAAGCTTTCTGAGAAACTGCTCTGTGTTCTGTTAATTCATCTCACAGAGTTACATCTTTCCCTTCAAGAAGCCTTTCGCTAAGGCTGTTCTTGTGGAATTGGCAAAGGGATATTTGGAAGCCCATAGAGGGCTATGGTGAAAAAGGAAATATCTTATTTTCAAAACTCGAAAGAAGCTTTCTGAGAAACTGCTCTCTGTTCTGTTAATTCATCTCCCAGAGTTACATCTTTCCCTTCAAGAAGCCTTTCGCTAAGGCTGTTCTTGTGGAATTGGCAAAGGGATATTTGGAAGCCCAAAGAGGGCTATGGTGAAAAAGGAAATATCTTCCGTTCAAAACTCGAAAGAAGCTTTCTGAGAAACTGCTCAGTGTTCTGTTAATTCATCTACCAGAGTTACATCTTTCCCTTCAAGAAGCCTTTCGCTAAGGCTGTTCTTGTAGAATTGGCAAAGGGATATTTGGAAGCCCATAGAGGGCTATTTTGAAAAAGGAAATATCTTCCGTTCAAAACTGGAAACAAGCTTTCTGAGAAACTGCTCTGTGTTCTGTTAATTCATCTCACAGAGTTACATCTTTCCCTTCAAGTAGCCTTTCGCTAAGACTGTTCTTGTGGAATTGGCACACGGATATTTGGAAGCCCATAGAGGGCTATGGAGAAAAAGCAAATATCTTCCGTTCAAAACTGGAAAGAAGCTTTCTGAGAAACTGCTCTGTGTTCTGTTAATTCATCTCACAGAGTTACATCTTTCCCTTCAAGAAGCCTTTCGCTAAGGCTGTTCTTGTGGAATTGACAAAGGGATATTTGGAAGCCCATAGAGGGCTATGGAGAAAAAGCAAATATCTTCCGTTCAAAACTCGAAAGAAGCTTTCTGAGAAACTGCTCTGTGTTCTGTTAATTCATCTCACAGAGTTACATCTTTCCCTTCAAGAAGCCTTTCGCTAAGGCTGTTCTTGTGGAATTGGCAAAGGGATATTTGGAAGCCCATAGAGGGCTATGGGCAAAAAGGAAATATCTTCCGTTCAAAACTGGAAAGAAGCTTTCTGAGAAACTGCTCTCTGTTCTGTTAATTCATCTCCCAGAGTTACATCTTTCCCTTCAAGAAGCCTTTCGCTAAGGCTGTTCTTGTGGAATTGTCAAAGGGATATTTGGAAAACCATAGAGGGCTATTTTGAAAAAGGAAATATCTTCCGTTCAAAACTGGAAAGAAGCTTTCTGAGAAACTGCTCTGTGTTCTGTTAATTCATCTCACAGAGTTACATCTTTCCCTTCAAGAAGCCTTTCGTTAAGGCTGTTCTTGTGGAATTGGCAAAGGGATATTTGGAAGCCCATAGAGGGCTATGGTGAAAAAGGAAATATCTTCCGTTCAAAACTGGAAAGAAGCTTTCTGAGAAACTACTCTCTGATCTGTTAATTCATCTCACAGAGTTACATCTTTCCCTTCAAGAAGCCTTTCGCTAAGGCTGTTCTTGTGGAATTGGCAAAGGGATATTTGGAAGCCCATAGAGGGCTATGGTGAAAAAGGAAATATCTTCCGTTCAAAACTGGAAACAAGCTTTCTGAGAAACTGCAATGTGTTCTGTTAATTCATCTCACGGAGTTACATCTTTCCCTTCAAGTAGCCTTTCGCTAAGGCTGTTCTTGTGGAATTGGCAAAGGGATATTTGGAAGCCCATAGAGGGCTACGGAGAAAAAGAAAATATCTTCCGTTCAAAACTGGAAACAAGCTTTCTGAGAAACTGCTCTGTGTTCTGTTAATTCATCTCACAGAGTTACATCTTTCCCTTCAAGAAGCCTTTCGCTAAGCCTGTTCTTGTGGAATTGGCAAAGGGATATTTGGAAGCCCATAAAGGGCTATGGTAAAAAAGGAAATATCTTCCGTTCAAAACTCGAAAGAAGCTTTCTGAGAAACTGCTCTGTGTTCTGTTAATTCATCTCCCAGAGTTACATCTTTCCCTTCAAGAAGCCTTTCGCTAAGGCTGTTCTTGTGGAATTGGCAAAGGGGGATTTGGAAGCCCATAGAGGGCTATGGAGAAAAAGAAAATATCTTCCGTTCAAAACTGGAAAGAAGCTTTCTGAGAAACTGCTCTGTGTTCTGTTAATTCATCTCACAGAGTTACATCTTTCCCTTCAAGAAGCCTTTCGCTAAGGCTGTTCTTGTGGAATTGGCAAAGGGATATTTGGAAGCCCATAGAGGGCTATGGTGAAAAAGGAAATATCTTCCGTTCAAAACTGGAAACAAGCTTTCTGAGAAACTGCTCTGTGTTCTGTTAATTCATCTCACAGAGTTACATCTTTCCCTTCAAGAAGCCTTTCGCTAAGGCTGTTCTTGTGGAATTGGCAAAGGGATATTTGGAAGCCCATAGAGGGCTATGGTGAAAAAGGAAATATCTTCCGTTCAAAACTCGAAAGAAGCTTTCTGAGAAACTGCTCTGTGTTCTGTTAATTCATCTCACAGAGTTACATCTTTCCCTTCAAGAAGCCTTTCGCTAAGGCTGTTCTTGTGGAATTGGCAAAGGGATATTTGGAAGCCCATAGAGGGCTATTTTGAAAAAGGAAATATCTTCCGTTCAAAACTGGAAAGAAGCTTTCTGAGAAACTGCTCTGTGTTCTGTTAATTCATCTCACAGAGTTACATCTTTCCCTTCAAGAAGCCTTTCGCTAAGTCTGTTCTTGTGGAATTGGCAAAGGGATATTTGGAAGCACATAGAGGGCTATGGTGAAAAAGGAAATATCTTCCGTTCAAAACTGGAAAGAAGCTTTCTGAGAGACTGCTCTGTGTTCTGTTAATTCATCTCACAGAGTTACATCTTTCCCTTCAAGAAGCCTTTCGCTAAGGCTGTTCTTGTGGAATTGGCAAAGGGATATTTGGAAGCCCGTAGAGGGCTATGGAGAAAAAGCAAATATCTTCCGTTCAAAACTGGAAACAAGCTTTCTGAGAAACTGCTCTGTGTTCTGTTAATTCATCTCACGGAGTTACATCTTTCCCTTCAAGTAGCCTTTCGCTAAGGCTGTTCTTGTGGAATTGGCAAAGGGATATTTAGAAGCCCTTAGAGGGCTATGGAGAAAAAGCAAATATCTTCCGTTCAAAACTGGAAAGAAGCTTTCTGAGAAACTGCTCTGTGTTCTGTTAATTCATCTCACAGAGTTACATCTTTCCCTTCAAGAAGCCTTTCGCTAAGGCTGTTCTTGTGGAATTGGCAAAGGGATATTTGGAAGCCCATAGAGGGCTATGGAGAAAAAGCAAATATCTTCCGTTCAAAACTGGAAAGAAGCTTTCTGAGAAACTGCTCTGTGTTCTGTTAATTCATCTCACAGAGTTACATCTTTCCCTTCAAGAAGTCTTTCGCTAAGGCTGTTCTTGTGGAATTGGCAAAGGGATATTTGGAAGCCCATAGAGGGCTATGGTAAAAAAGGAAATATCTTCCGTTCAAAACTCGAAAGAAGCTTTCTGAGAAACTGCTCTGAGTTCTGTTAATTCATCTCACAGAGTTACATCTTTCCCTTCAAGAAGCCTTTCGCTAAGGCTGTTCTTGTGGAATTGGCAAAGGGATATTTGGAAGCCCATAGAGGGCTATGGAGAAAAAGCAAATATCTTTCCTTCAAAACTCGAAACAAGCTTTCTGAGAAACTGCTCTGTGTTCTGTTAATTCTTCTCACAGAGTTACATCTTTCCCTTCAAGAAGCCTTTCGCTAAGGCTGTGCTTGTGGAATTGGCAAAGGGATGTTTGGAAGCACATAGAGGGCTATGGTGAAAAAGGAAATATCTTCCGTTCAAAACTCGAAAGAAGCTTTCTGAGAAACTGCTCTGTGTTCTGTTAATTCATCTCACAGAGTTACATCTTTCCCTTCAAGAAGCCTTTCGCTAAGGCTGTTCTTGTGGAATTGGCAAAGGGATATTTGGAAGTCCGTAGAGGGCTATTTTGAAAAAGGAAATATCTTCCGTTCAAAACTGGAAAGAAGCTTTCTGAGAAACTGCTCTGTGTTCTGTTAATTCATCTCACAGAGTTACATCTTTCCCTTCAAGAAGCCTTTCGCTAAGTCTGTTCTTGTGGAATTGGCAAAGGGATATTTGGAAGCACATAGAGGGCTATGGTGAAAAAGGAAATATCTTCCGTTCAAAACTGGAAAGAAGCTTTCTGAGAAACTACTCTCTGTTCTGTTAATTCATCTCACAGAGTTACATCTTTCCCTTCAAGAAGCCTTTCGCTAAGGCTGTTCTTGTGGAATTGGCAAAGGGATATTTGGAAGCCCATAGAGGGCTATGGAGAAAAAGCAAATATCTTCCGTTCAAAACTGGAAAGAAGCTTTCTGAGAAACTGCTCTGTGTTCTGTTAATTCATCTCACAGAGTTACATCTTTCCCTTCAAGAAGCCTTTCGCTAAGGCTGTTCTTGTGGAATTGGCAAAGGGATATTTGGAAGCCCATAGAGTGCTATGGTGAAAAAGGAAATATCTTCCGTTCAAAACTCGAAAGAAGCTTTCTGAGAAACTGCTCTGTGTTCTGTTAATTCATCTCCCAGAGTTACATCTTTCCCTTCAAGAAGCCTTTCGCTAAGGCTGCTCTTGTGGAATTGGCAAAGGGATATTTGGAAGCCCATAGAGGGCTATGGAGAAAAAGCAAATATCTTCCGTTGAAAACTGGAAAGAAGCTTTCTGAGAAACTGCTCTGTGTTCTGTTAATTCATCTCACAGAGTTACATCTTTCCCTTCAAGAAGCCTTTCGCTAAGGCTGTTCTTGTGGAATTGGCAAAGGGATATTTGGAAGCCCATAGAGGGCTACGGTGAAAAAGGAAATATCTTCCGTTCAAAACTGGAAACAAGCTTTCTGAGAAACTGCTCTGTGTTCTGTTAATTCATCTCACAGAGTTACATCTTTCCCTTCAAGTAGCCTTTCGCTAAGGCTGTTCTTGTGGAATTGGCAAAGGGATATTTGGAAGCCCATAGAGGGCTATGGAGAAAAAGCAAATATCTTCCCTTCAAAACTGGAAAGAAGCTTTCTGAGAAACTGCTCTGTGTTCTGTTAATTCATCTCACAGAGTTACATCTTTCCCTTCAAGAAGCCTTTCGCTAAGGCTGTTCTTGTGGAATTGGCAAAGGGATATTTGGAAGCCCTTAGAGGGCTATGGAGAAAAAGCAAATATCTTCCGTTCAAAACTCGAAAGAAGCTTTCTGAGAAACTGCTCTGTGTTCTGTTAATTCATCTCACAGAGTTACATCTTTCCCTTCAAGAAGCCTTTCGCTAAGGCTGTTCTTGTGGAATTGGCAAAGGGATATTTGGAAGCCCATAGAGGGCTATGGTGAAAAAGGAAATATCTTCCGTTCAAAACTCGAAAGAAGCTTTCTGAGAAACTGCTCAGTGTTCTGTTAATTCATCTACCAGAGTTACATCTTTCCCTTCAAGAAGCCTTTCGCTAAGGCTGTTCTTGTAGAATTGGCAAAGGGATATTTCTAAGCCCATAGACGGCTATTTTGAAAAAGGAAATATCTTCCGTTCAAAACTGGAAACAAGCTTTCTGAGAAACTGCTCTGTGTTCTGTTAATTCATATCACAGAGTTACATCTTTCCCTTCAAGAAGCCTTTCGCTAAGGCTGTTCTTGTGGAATTGGCAAAGGGATATTTGGAAGCCCATAGAGGGCTAGGGGGAAAAAGGAAATATCTTCCGTTCAAAACTGGAAAGAAGCTTTCTGAGAAACTGCTCTGTGTTTTGTTAATTCATCTCCCAGAGTTACATCTTTCCCTTCAAGAAGCCTTTCGCTAAGGCTGTTCTTGTGGAATTGGCAAAGGGATATTTGGAAGCCCATAGAGGGCTATGGAGAAAAAGCAAATATCTTCCGTTCAAAACTCGAAAGAAGCTTTCTGAGAGACTGCTCTGTGTTCTGTTAATTCATCTCACAGAGTTACATCTTTCCCTTCAAGAAGCCTTTCGCTAAGGCTGTTCTTGTGGAATTGGCAAAGGGATATTTGGAAGCCCATAGAGGGCTACGGAGAAAAAGCAAATATCTTCCGTT
>NW_027328238.1:0-42893 GCF_047675955.1 Chlorocebus sabaeus
AGCTGAAACCAGACCAGACGTGCTCAAACCGATTTTCACCGCCCTGAACCGGTTTTCACTGGCTCAAACCAGACCAGACCGGATCAAACCGGTTTTGACCGGCTCAAAGCAGTTTTGACTGGATCAAACCAGACACGACCAGCACAGACAAGCTGAAACCGGAATCAAACAGGACCTGACCGGCCCCAGACCGGCTGAAAGCGGGCCACAAAGCAGTTTTGACCGGCTGAAACCAGACCAGACCGGCTCAAACCGGTTTTGACCAGCCTGAGCTGGTTTAGAACGGCTCAAACCACAGCAGAGCGCCCTCAAACCGGACTAGAGAGGCTCAATCCGGTTTTTACCAGATGACAACGGATCAAACCGGACAAGACAGGCTCACACCGCATCAAACCGGACCAGACAGTCCCCGGACCAGCTGAAACCGGATCACTCTGGACCAGAACGGCCCAGACTGGCTAAAACCAGTCAGACGGCTCAAACAGGTTTTGACCGGCTCAAACCAGACCAGACCGGTTTGAAACCGGTTTTCACTGGCTCAATCTGGTTTTAACCTGATTAGACCGGATCAAACCGGACCAGACCGGCTCAGACAGGCTCGAATCGGTTTTGACTGGCTTCAACCAGACCAAACCGGCTCAAACCGGTTTTGACCGGCTCAAACCAGACCAGACCGGCTCAAACCAGACCAGACCGGCTCAAAACAGTTTTGACCGGGGTCAAACCGGTTTTGAACTGCTCAAACCACAGAAGACCAGCTGAAACCGGTTTTGACCGGCTTAAAACCGGTTTTGACCTTATGAGACCGGATCAAACCGAATCAGACCGGCCCAGACCGGCTAAAATCGGATTAAACTGGACCAGACCAGCCCAGACCGCCTAAAAGTGGGCCACAAACCGGTTTTGACCGGTTCAAACCAGACCAGACGGGCTCAAACCGGTTTTGACCGGCTCGAACCGGTTTTGACTGGCTCAAACCAGAGCAGATCGGCTCAAACCAGACCAGACCGGCTCAAACGGGTTTTGACCGGATGAAAGCGGTTTTGACTGGATCAAACCGGACTCGACCGGCCCAGACCAGCTGAAACCGGATCAAACCGGAGCAGACTGGCCCAGACCGGCTGAAACCATGCAACAAACCGGTTTTGACCAGCTCAAACCAGACCAGACACTCTCAAACCGGTTTTGACCAGCCTGAGCCAGTTTAGACCGGCTCAAACAAGACCAGACAGGCTCATTCCGGACCAGAGCGGCTCAAACCGGTTTTGACCAGATGACAATGGATCAAACCGGACCAGACTGGCTCACACCAGATCAAACTGGCTCAGACAGGCCCAGACCGGCTGAAATCGAATCAAACCGGCCCAGACAAGCCCAGACCGCCTAAAACTGGGCCACAAACCGGTTTTGAACGGTGCAAACCAGACCAGACCGGCTCAAACCGGTTTTGACCGACCTGAGCCAGTTTTGATCAGCGCAAACCAGACCAGACCCGTTCAAACCGGTTTTGACTGCCTCAATCCAGTTTTGACCAGCTGAAACCGGTTTTTGACCCGCTCAAACCACTCCAGATCATTTAAAACCGGTTTTTCGTCGGCTTTTAAACGGGTTTTGACCTGATTAGACCAGCTCAAAACAGACCAGACCGATTCAATGTGGTTTTGACTGGCACAAACTGGTTTTGAACGGCTCGAACCGGTTTTGACCGGCTCAAACCACTGCAGACCGGCTAAAAACGGGTTTACACCAGCTCAAACCGGTTTTGACCTGAATAGACCGGATCAAAGCGGACCAGACTGGCTCAGACAGACTCGAATCGGTTTTGACTGGCTTCAACCAGACCAAACCGGCTCAAACCGGTTTTGTCCATCTCGAACCGGTTTTGACCGGCTGAAACCAGACCAGACCGGCTCAATCCGGACCAGAGCGTCTCAAACGGGTTTTGACCGGATGACAACGGATCAAACCAGACCAGACTGGCTCACACCGGATCAAACTGGCCCAGACAGGCAAGGACCAGCTGAAACCGGATCAAACCAGACAAGAGCGGCACAGACCGGCTAAAACCAGGCCAGACCGTCTCAAACCAGACCACACAGGTTCAAACCGGTTTTGACTGGCTCAATCCGGTTTTGATCGGCTCAAACCGGTTTTGACCAGCTCAAACCACTCCAGACCTGCTAAAAACCGGTTTTCAACGGCCCAAACTGGTTTGGACGTGATTAGACTGGGTCAAACCGGACCAGACCGGCTCAGACAGGCTCGAATTGCTTTCGACTGACTTCAACAAGACCAAACCGGCTCAATCCAGTTTTGACCTGCTCGAACCGGTTTTGACCAGCTCAAACCAGACCAGACCAGCTCAAACCAGACCAGACCGGCTCAAACCGGTTTTGACCTGCTCAAACCACACCAGACCGGCTGAATCCGGTTTTGACTGGCTAAAAACCGGTTTTCACCGGAATGAGACCAGATCAAACCGAATCAGACCGGCCCAGACCGGCTAAAATCGGATCAAACCGGACCAGACCAGCCCAGACCGCCTAAAACTGGGCCACAAACCGGTTTTTGACCGGTGTGAAAACCAGACCAGACTGGCTGAAACCGGTTTTGACCGACCTGAGCCTGTTTTGACCGGAGCAAACCAGACCAGAACGATTCAATACGGTTTTGACTGGCACAAACCGGTTTTGAACGGTTCGAAACGGTTTCAACCGGTGCAAACCAGACCAGACGCTGCTGAAACCAGTTTTGACTGGCTAAAAACCGGGTTTGACCAGATACGACCGGATCAAACCGAATCAGACCGCCCCCAGACGGGCTAAAATCGGGTCAAACCGTACCCATCCGGACCAGACTGCCTAAAACTGGGCCACAAACCGGTTATGACTGGTTCAAAAGAGACCAGACCGGCTCAAACCGGTTTTGACCAGCTAAAACCAGACCAGACCGGTTCAATCCGGTATTGACCGGCTCAAACCAGACCAGACTGGCTCAACCAGTTTTTAACTGGATTAGACCGGATCAAATCGGACCAGACCTTCTCAAACCGGATCATAGAGAACCAGACCGACACAAACCGACTCAAACCAGCTCAAAACGAACCAGACCAGTCCAGACAGGCTAAAACCGGGCCAAACCGGCTCAATCAGGTTTTGACCGGCTCAAACCAGACCATAACGGCTCGAACCTCTTTTGACCAGCTCAAACCAGACCAGACTGGCTCAAACCAGTTTTAACTCGATTAGACCGGATCAAATCAGACCAGACCTTCTCAAACCGGATCATAGAGGACCAGACCGACACAAACTGACTCAAACCGGCTCAAAACGAACCAGACCAGTCCCAGACAGGCTAAAACCGGGCCAAACCGGCTCAATCAGGTTTTGACCGGCTCAAACCAGACCAGACCGGCTCAATCCGGACCAGAATGGCTCAAACCAGTTTTGACCAGCTCAAACCAGACCATACCCGCTCTAACCGGTTTTGACCGGATGAGAAAGGATAAAAGCGGACCAGACCAGCTCAAATGGGATGAAACCACACCAGACCGGCCCAGAACAGCTGAAGCCAGAGCAAACCGGACCAGACTGGCCCAGACCAGCTCAAACGGGTTTTGACCAGCCTGAGCCGGTTTTGACCGGCTCAAACAAGACCAGACCGGCTCAAACCGGACCAGACCGTCTCAAAACCGGTTTTCACCGGATAACACCAGTATAGAACCGGACCAGAGCGGCTCACACCGGATCAAACCGGACCAGACAGGCCCAGACCGGCTGAAACTGGATCAAACCAGACCAGACCGGCCCCAGACCGGCTAAAACCGGGCCAGACTGGCACAAACCGGTTTTGACCGGCTTGAACCGGTTTTGACCAGTTCAAACCAGACCAGACCGGCTCAAAACCAGACCAGACCAGCTCAAACCGGTTTTGACCGGCTCAAACCACACCACACTGGCTGAAAACGGTTTCACTGGCTAAAACCAGTTTTGACCGGATGAGACCGGATCAAACGAATCAGACTGGCCCAGAACGGCTAAAATCGGATCAAACCAGTCCAGACCGGCCCACACCGCCAAAAACTGGGCCACAAACCGGTTTCGACCCGTTCAAACCAGACCAGACCGGCTCAAACAAGTTTTGATCGACATGAGCCAGTTTTGACCAGCTCAAACCAGAACAGACCGGCTCAAATCGGTTTTGACCGGCTCAAAGCGGTTTTTGACCAGATCAAACCAGACTCGACCGGCCCCAGACCAGCTGAAACCGGATCAAACCGGACCAGACCGGCCCCAGACCGGCTGAAACCGGGAAACAAACTGGTTTTGACCGGCTCAAACCAGACCAGACTGGCTCAAACCGGACCAGACCGGACTCAGGCGGTTTTGACTGGCTCAAACCAGACCAGGCCGGCTCAAACCGGACCAGACCGGCTGAAACCGGTTTTGACTGGCTATAACCGGTTTTTGACCGGATGAGACCGGATCAACCCGAATCAGGACCGGCCCAGACTGGCTAAAATCGGATCAAACCGGACCAGACCGGCCCACACTGCCTAAAACTGTGCCACAAACCGGTTTTTGACCAGTGAAAACCAGACCAGACCGGCTCAAACCGGTTTTGACCGTCCTGAGCCGGTTTTGACCGGCTCCAACCAGACCAGACCGGTTCAAACCGGTTTTGACTGCCTCAATCCGGTTTTGACCGGCTGAAACCGGCTTTGACCGGCTCAAAACGGTTTTGACCAGCTCAAAGCGGTTTTGACCGGATCAAACCAGACTCTACCGGCCCAGATGAGCTGAAGGCGGATCATACAGGACCAGACCAGGCCAGACCGGGTGAAAGCGGGCCACAAAGCGGTTTTGACCAGCTGAAACCAGACCAGGGAGGCTCATACCGATTTTGACCGACCTGAGCCGGTTTTGACTGGCTCAAACCAGACCAGAACGGTTCAAACCGGTTTTGACAGCCTCTATTCGGTTTTGTCCGGGCTTGAAACCGGTTTTGACCGGCTCAAAGCAGACCACAACGGTTCAAACCGGTTTTGACAGCCTCAACTCGGTTTCCACCGGCTGAAACCGGTTTTTGACCGGCTCAAACCACTCCAGTCTGGGTAAAAACCGGTTTTGACCGGCTTTAAAAACGGTTTTTGACCTGATTAGACCAGCTCAATCCAGACAAGACGGGTTCAATCCGGTTCGGCTCAAAGCGGGTTTTGACCAGATCAAACCAGACTCGACCCGCACAGACAAGCTGAAACCGGAATCAAACAGGACCAGACCGGCCCAGACCGGCTGAAAGTGGGCCACAAAGCGGTTTTGACTGGCTGAAACAAGACCAGACTGGCTCGAACCGGTTTTTGACCGGCCTCAGCCGGTTTAGAACGGCTCAAACCAGACCAGAGCGGCTCAAACCGGACCAGAGCGGCTCAAACCGGTTTTTACCAGTTGACACCTTATCAAACCGGACCGGACCGACTCACACCGGATCAAACCGGGACAAGACAGGCCCAGACCGGCTGAAACTAGATCAACCCGGACCAGACCAGCCCAGACAGGCTAAAACCGGGCCAGACCGGCTCAAAACCGGTTTTGGACCGGCTCAAACCATACGAGACCGGTTGAAACCGGTTTTTCACTGGCTCAATCCGGTTTTTGACAGGCTCAATCCACTCCAGACCTGCTGAAACCGGTTTTCACTGGCTCAAACCGGTTTTGACCTGATTAGACCGGATCAAACCAGACCAGACCGGCTCAGACAGGCTCGTGTCAGTTTTGCCTGGCTTCAACCTGACCAAACCTGCTCCAAAACCGGTTTTGACCGGCTCGAACCGGTTTTGATCGGCTCAAACCAGACCAGTCTGGCTCAAACCAGACCAGACCGACTCAAACTTCTTTTGACCGTGTCAAACCGTTTTTGATCAGCTCAAACCACACCAGAGCGGCTGAAACCGGTTTTGACCGGCTATAACCGGTTTTGACCGGAGGAGACCAGAACCAACCGAATCAGCCCGGCCCAGACCGGCTAAAATCAGATCAAACCGGACCAGACCAGCCCAGACCCGCCTAAAACTGGGCCACAAACCGGTTTTGACCGGCTCAAAGCAGAGCAGATTGGCTCAACCCAGAACAGACCGGCTCAAACCGGTTTTGACCGGCTGAAAGCGGTTTTGACTGGATCAAACCAGACTCGACCGGCCCAGACCAGCTGAAACTGGATCAAACCGGAGCAGACCGGCCCAGACCGGCTGAGACCGGGGCCACAAACCGATTTTGACCGGCTAAAACCACACCAGTCCCGGCTGAAAACTGTTTCGACCAGCTCAAACCAGACTAGACCGGCTCAATCTGGACCAGACCGGCTCAAGCCGGTTTTGACCGGATGACAATGGGTCAAAAAGGACCAGGACCGGCTTACACCAGAACAAACCAGACCAGACAGGACCAGACCGGCTGAAACTGGATCAAACCAGACCAGAGTGGCACAGACCGGCTAAAATCGGGCCATACCGGCTCAAACTGCTTTTGACCGGCTCAAACCAGACCAGACAGGTTCAAATTGGTTTTGACTGGCTCAATCCGGTTTTGACCGGCTCAAACCGGTATTCCTCCCCCCCCCCACCTCCCACCGGCTCAAAAACACTCCAGACCGGCTAAAACCGGTTTTCACCAGCTCAAGCCGGTTTTGACCTGATTAGACCGGATCAAACCGGACCAGACTGGCTCAGACAGGCTCGAATCGGTTTTGACTGGCTTCTACCAGACCAAACCGTCACAAACCGGTTTTGACGGGCTCGAACCGGTTTTGACCGACTCCAACCCGTTTTGACCTGCTCAAACCACACCAGACCGGATGAAACCGGTTTCGACCGGCTAAAACAGGTTTTGACCGGATGAGACCGGATCAATCCGGACCAGACCGGCTCTAACCGCATCAAACCTGACTAAATCTGGGCCAAATCGGCTCACAGCGGTTTTGACCCGGCTCAAACCAGACGAGACCGGATCAAACCGGTTTTGACCGACCTGAACCGGTTTTTACCAGCTCAAACCAGACCAGACCGGTTCAAACCGGACCAGACTGGCTCAAACCGGTTTTGACTGGCTCAAACCAGACCAGACCGGCTGAAACCGGTTTTGGCCAGATGAGACAGGATAAAAACCAGACCAGACCGGCTCAACTCGAATGAAACCACACCAAACCGTCCCAGACCAGCTGAAACCGGATCAAACAGGACCAGAACGGCCCAGACCGGCTGAAAGCAGGCCACAAAGCGGTTTTGACCAGCTGAAACCAGACCAGACCGGCTCAAACCGGTTTTGACCGGCCTGAGCCCGTTTAGAATGGCTCAAACAAGGACCAGAGCGGCTCAAACCAGACCAGAGCGGCTCAAACCGGTTTTTTACCAGATGACACCGGATCAAACCGGACCAGACCGGCTCACACCGGATCAAACCGGACCAGAGAGGCCCAGACCAGCTGAAACCGGATCAAACCAGATGAGAGTGGCACAGACCGGCTAAAAACCGGGCCAGACCAGCTCAAACCGGTTTTGACCGGCTCAAACCAGACCAGACAGGTTCAAACCCGTTTTGACTGGCTAAATCCGGTTTTGACGGACTCAAACCGGTTTTGACCAGCTCAAACCACTCCAGACCAGCTAAAACCGGTTTTCAATGGCCGAAAACCGATTTTGACCTGAGAAGACTGGATCAAACCGGACCAGACACGCTCAGACAGGCTCGAATCGGTTTCGACTGACTTCAACCAGACCAAACCAGCTCAACACGGTTTTGACGGGCTCGAATCGGTTTTGACCGGCTCAAACCAGACCACACCGGCTCTAACAAGACCAGACCGGCTCAAACTGGTTTTGACTGGCTCAAACCAGACCAGACCGGCTGAAACTGGTTTTGACCGGATTACACCGGATCAAACAGGACCAGACCGGCTCACACCGTATCAAACCGGACCAGACAGGCCCAGACCGGCTGAAACCGGATCAAACAGGCCCGGACAAGCCCACACCACCTGAAATTGGGCCACAAACCGGTTTTAACCGGTGCAAACGAGACCAGAGGGGCTCAAAGCGGTTTTGACCGACCTGAGCCGGTTTTGACCAGCTCAAACCAGACCAGACCCGTGCAAACCGGTTTTTACTGCCTTAATCCGGTTTTGAGCGGCTGAAACCGGTTTTGACCGGCTGAAACCACTGCAGACCGGGTAAAACCAGTTTTTACCAGCTTAAAGCGGTTTTGACCTGATTAGACCAGCTCAAACCAGACCAGACAGGTTCAATCCGGTTTTGACCGGCACATACCGGTTTTGAACGGCTCAAACCAGTTTTATACCGGCTAAAACCGGTTTTGACCGGCTCAAACCACACCAGACCGGTTGAAACCGGTTTTGACCGGCTAAAACCGGGTTTGACCGGAGGAGACCGGATCAAACCAAATCAAGACCGGCCCAGACAGGATAAAATCAGATCAAACTGTACCCGACCAGCCCAGACTGCCTAAAACTGGGCCACAAACCGATTTTCACCGGTTCAAACCAGGCCAGACCGGCTCAAACCGATTTTGACCGACCTAAGCCGGTTTTCCACCGGCTCAAACCAGAACAGACCGGCCCAGACCGCCTAAAACTGGGCCACAAAGCGGTTTTGACCGATTCAAACCAGACCAGACCGGCTCAAACCGGTTTTGACCGGCTCAAAGCGGTTTTGACCAGCTCAAACCAGACCAGACCGGCTCAAACCAGTTTTGACCGGATCAAAGCGGTTTTGACCGGTTCAAACCAGACTCGACTGGCCCAGACCAGCGGACACCAGATCAAACCGGAGCAGACTGACCCAGACCGGCTGAAACCGGTCCACAAACCGTTTTTGACCGGCTCAAACCAAGCCAGTCCGGCTCAAACCGGTTTTGACAGCCCTGAGCCGGTTTTGACCAGCTCAAACCAGACGAGACCGGCGCAAACCCGACCAGACCGGCTCAAACCGGTTTTGACCGGATGAAACCAGATCAAACCAGACCAAACTGGCTCACACCGGATCAAACGGGACCAGACAGGCGCAGACCAGCTGAAACCAGATCAAACCGGGCCAGACTGGATCAGACCAGCTAAAACTGGGCCAGACAGGCTCAAATCAGTTTTGACCAGCTCAAACCACTCCAGACCGGCTAAAACCGGTTTTCAAAGGCCCAAACCGGTTTTGACCTGATTAGACCGGGTCAAACCAGACCAGACCAGCTCAGATAGGCTCAAATTCGTTTCGTCTGACTTCAACCAGGCCAAAACGGTTCAATCCGGTTTTGACTGGCTCGAACCGGTTTTGTCCAGCTCAAACCAGACCAGACCGGCTCAAACCAGACCGGACCACCTCAAACCGGTTTTGACCGGCTCAAACCTGTTTTGACCGGATGAAGCCGGATCAAACCAGACCAAACTGTCTCACACCGGATCAAACCGGACCAGACAGGCGCAGACTGGCTGAAACCAGATCAAACCATACCAGACAGGATCAGACCGGCTAAAACCGGGCCAGACCGGCTCAAAACGGTTTTGACCAGCTCAACCCAGACCAGACCGTTTCAATCCGGTTTTGACTGGCTCAATCCGGTTTTGACCTGATTAGACCAGATCAAACCGGACCAGACCGGCTCAGACAGGCTCATGTCAGTTTTGACTGGCTACAACCAGACCAAACCGGCTGAAACCGGTTTTGACCGGATCGAACCGGTTTTGACCGGCTCAAACCAGACCAGACCAGCTCAAACAAGAACAGAACGGCTCAAACCGGTTTTGACCTTCTCAAACCACGTCAGACCGGCTGAAATCGGTTTTGACCGCCTAAAACCGGTTTTGACCGGATGAGACCGGATCAAACCGAATCAGGACGGCCCAGACCGGCTGAAATCCGATCACACCGGACCAGACCGGCCCAGACCGCCTAAAACTGGGGCCTCAAACCGGATTTGACCTTTTCAAACCAGACCAGACCGGCTCAAAGCGGTTTTGACCGGCTCCAACCGGTTTTGACTGGCTCAAACCAGAGCACACCGGCTCAAACCAGACCAGACCGGCTCAAACCCGTTTTCACCGGCTCATAACTGTTTTGATCAGATGAAACCGGACTCGACCGGCCCAGACCAGCTGAAACCGGATCAAACCGGAGCAGACCAGCCCAGACCGGCTGTAACCGGGCCACAAACCGGTTTTGACTGGATCAAATCAGACCAGACCGGCTCAAACCGGTTTTGACTGGCCTGAGCTGGTTTAGACTGGCTCAAACCAGACCAGACCAGCTCAATCCGGACCACAGTGGCACAAACCGGTTTTGACCAGATGACAACGAATCAAACCGGACCAGACTGGCTCACACCGGATCGAACTGGCCCAGACAAGCCCAAACCGGCTGAAAACGGATCAAACCAGACGAGAGCGGCACAGACCGGTGAAAACCAGGCCAGACCAGCTCAAACCGGTTTTGACCGGCTCAAAACCAGACCAGACAGTTTCAAACCGGTTTTGACTGGCTCAATCCGGTTTTGACCAGCTCAAACCACTCCAGACCGGCTAAAACCGGTTTTCAACGGCCCAAACCGGTTTTGACCTGATTAGACCGGGTCAAACCAGACCAGACCAGCTCAGATAGGCTCAAATTCGTTTCGTCTGACTTCAAACAGGCCAAACCGGTTCAATCCGGTTTTGACCGGCTCGAACCGGTTTTGTCCAGCTCAAACCAGACCAGACCGGCTCAAACCAGACCAGACCGCCTCAAACCGGTTTTCACCAGCTCAAACCGGTATAGACCTGCTCAAACCACACCAGACCAGCTGAAACCGGTTTTGACCGGGTAAACCCGGTTTTGACCGGATGAGACCAGATAAAACCGATTCAGACCGGCCCAGACCGGCTAAAATCGTATCATAGCGGACCAGACCGGCCCAGACCGCCTAAAACTGGGTCACAAACCGGTTTTGACTGGTGCAAACCAGACCATACCGGCTCAAACCGGTTTTGACCGACCTGAGCCGGTTTGGACTGGCGCAAACCAGACCAGACCGGTTCAAACCGGTTTTGACTGCCTCAACCCGGTTTTGACCGGCTGAAACCGGTTTTGAGAGGCTCAAACCACTCCAGACCGGGTTAAACCGGTTTTCAGCGGCTTAAACCGGTTTTGACCTGATTAGACCAGCTCAAACCAGACCAGACCGATTCAATGCGGTTTTGACTGGCACCAACCGGTTTTGAACGGCTCGAACCCGTTTTGACCAGATCAAACCACTCCAAACCGGCTAAAAACCGGTTTTCACCCGGCTCAAACCGGTTTTGACCTGAATAGACCGGATCAAACCGGACCAGACCAGCTCAGACAGGCTCGAATGGGTTTTGACGGGATTCAACCAGACCAAACCGGCTCGAACCGATTTTGACCGTCTCAAACCACACCAGACCGGCTGAAACCGGTTTTGACCCGCTAAAACCGCTTTTGACAGGATGAGACTGGATCAAACCGAAACAGACTGGCTCAGACCGGCTAAAATCGGATCACACTGGACCAGACTGGTCCAGACCGCCTAAAACTGGGCCACAAACCGGTTTTGACCGGTTCAAACCAGACCAGACCGGCTTAAAGCGGTTTTGACCGGCTCCAACCGGTTTTGACTGGCTCAAACCAGAGCAGACCGGCTCAAACCAGACCAGACCGGCTCAAACCGGTTTTGACCGGCTCATAGCTGTTTTGACCGGATCAAACCAGACTCGACCAGCCCAGACCAGCTGAAACCGGATCAAACCGCAGCAGACCGGCGCACACCGGCTGAAACCGAGCCACATACCGGTTTTGACCGGATCAAACCAGACCAGACCGGTTCAAACAGGTTTTGACCGGCCTGAGCCGGTTTTGACGGGCTCAAACCAGACCAGAACAGCTCAATCCGGACCAGAGCGGCTCTAACCGGTTTTGACAGGATGACAACGGATCAAACCGGACCAGACTGGCTAACACCGAATCAAACTGGCGCAGACAGGCCCAAACTGTCTGAAACCAGATCAAACCAGACGAGAGTGGCACAGACCAGCTAAAACAGGGCCAGACCAGCTCAAAACCAGACCAGAAAGGTTCAAACCGGTTTTGACTGGCTCAATCCGGTTTTGACCGGCTCAAACCGGTTTTGACCAGCTCAAACCACTCCAGAATGGCTAAAACGGGTTTTCAACGGCCCAAACCGGTTTTGACCTGATAAGACTGGGTCAAACCAGACCAGACTGGCTCAGAGAGGCTCGAATTCGTTTCGTCTGACTTCAACCAGACCAAACCGGTTCAATCCGGTTTTGACCGGCTTGAACCGGTTTGACCGGCTCAAACCAGATCAGAGCGGCTCAAACCAGACCAGACTGCCTCAAACCGGTTTTGACCGGCTCAAACTGGTTTTGACCTGCTCAAATCACACCAGACCAGCTGAAAACGGTTTTGACCGGCTAATCACGGTTTTGACCGGATGAGACCAGACCAAACTGTATCACACCGGCCCAGACCAGCTAAAATTGTATCAAACCGGACCAGACCGGCCCAGATCACCTAAAACTGGGCCACAAACCGGTTTTGACCTGTGCAAACCAGTCCAGTCCGGCTCAAACCGGTTTTGACACACCTGAGACGGTTTTGAATGGCCCAAACCAGACCAGACCGGTTCAAAGCGGTTTTGACTCCCTCAGTCCGGTTTTGACCGGCTCAAACCGGTTTTGACCGGCTCAAACCACACCAGACCGGCTGAAACCGGTTTTGACCGGCTAAAACCGGGTTTGACCAGATGAGACCGGATCAAACAGAATCAGACCAGCCCAGACAGGCTAAAATCGGATCAAACCATAACCGACCCGCCTAGACTGCCTAAAACTGGGACACAAACCGGTTTTGACCGGTTCAAACCAGACAGACCGGCTCAAACCGGTTTTGACCGTCTCAAAGCGTTTTTGACCAGATCAAACCAGACTCTACCGGCCCAGATCAGCTGAAAGCTGATCAAACAGGATCACACCGGCCCAGACCGGCTGAAAGCGGGCCACAAAGCGGTTTTGACAGGTTGAAACCAGACCAGACCCGCTCAAACCGGTTTTGACCGGCCTGAGACGGTTTAGAACGGCTCAAAACAAACCAGACCGGTTCAAACCGGTTTTGACTGCCTCAATTCGGTTTGGACCACCTGAAACCGGTTTTGACCGGCTCATACCACTCCAGACCGGGTAAAACCGGTTTTTACCGGCTTAAAGCGGTTTTGACCTGATTAGTACTGCTCAAACCAGACCAGAACGGTTCAATCCGGTTTTGATTGGCACAAACCAGTTTTGAACGGCTTGAACCGGTTTTGACTGGCTCAAACCACACCAGACCGGCTGAGAACTGTTTTGACTGGCTAATACCGGGTTTGACCAGATGAGACCGGATCAAACCGAATCAGACCGGCCCAGACCAGCTAAAATCGGATCAAACCGTAAACGACCGGTCAGGACTGCATAAAACTGGGACACAAACCGGTTTTGGGCAGTTCAAACCAGACCAGACTGGCTCAAACCGGTTTTGACTGGCTCAAAGCGGTATTGACTGGATCAAACCAGACTCTACCGGCCCAGATGAGCTGAAAGCAGGCCAAACAGGAGCAGACTGGCTGAAAGCGGGCCACAAAGCGGTTTTGAGAGGCTGAAACCAGACCAGATCGGCTCAAACAGTTTTTGACTGACCTGAGCCGGTTTTGACCGGCTCAAACCAGACCAGACCGGTTGAAACCAGTTTTGACTGCCTCAATTCGGTTTTGACCACCTGAAATCGATTTTGACCACCTCAAACCACTCCAGATCGGGTCAAACCGGTTTTTACCGGCTTAAACCGGTTTTGACCTGATTAGACCAGCTCAAACCAGACCAGACTGGTTCAATCCGGTTTTGATCATCGCAAACCGGTTTTGAACGGCTCGAACCGGTTTTGACTGGCTCAAACCACACCAGACCGGCTGAAACCGGTTTTGACCGGCTAAAACCGGGTTTGACCGGATGAGACCGGATAAAACCGAATCAGACCGGCCCAGACCGGCTAAAATCCGATCAAACCCTACCCAACCCGCCCAGACTGCCTAAAACTGGGCCACAAACTGGTTTTGACCGGTTCAAACCAGGTCAGACCGGCTCAAACCAATTTTGATTGACCTGATCCGGTTTTCACCGACTCAAACCAGATGAGACCGACTCAAACCAGTTTTGACCGGCTCAAACCGGTTTTGACTGGCACAAAGCGGTTTTGAACGGATCAAACCAGACTCAACCGGCACAGACAAGCTGAAACCGGAGCAAACAGGAACAGATCGGTCCAGACCGGCTGTAAGCGGGCCACAAAGTGGTTTTGACCGGCTGAAACCAGACCAGACCGGCTCAAACCGGTTTTGACAGCCCTGAGCCGGTTTAGAACGGCTCAATCCAGAACAGAGCGGCTCAAACCAGACCAGAGCGGCACAAACCGGTTTTTACCAGATGACAACGGATCCAACCGGACCAGACCGGCTCACACCGGATCAAATCGGACCAGACAGGCCCAGACCGGCTGAAACCGAATCAAACCGGAGAAGACCGGCCCAGACTGGCTCAAACGGGGCCAGACCGGCTCAAACAAGTTTTGACCGGCTCAAACCGGACCAGACCGGTTGAAACTGGTTTTGACTGGCTCAATCTGGTTTTCACCGGCTCAAACCATTCCAGACCGGCTAAAACCGGTTTTCACTGGCTCAAACCGGTTTTGATCTGATTAGACCGGATCAAACCGGACCAGAACGGCTCAGACAGGCTCGAATCAGTTTTGACTGGCTTCAACCAGACCAAACCGGCTCAAACCGGTTTTGACCGGCTCAAACCAGACCATACCGGCTCAAACCAGGCCAGACCGGCTCAAACCTGTTTTAACCGGGTCAAACCGTTTTTGAAATGCTGAAACCACACCAAACAGGCTGAAACCGGTTTTGACCAGCTAAAACCGGTTTTGACTGGATGAGACCGGATCAAAGCGAATCAGAAGGGCTCAGACCGGCTACAATCGGATCAAACCGGACCAGACCGGCCCAGACCGCCTAAAACTGGGCCACAAAACGGTTTTGACCGGTTCAAACCAGACCAGACCGGCTCAAAGCGGTTATGACCAGCTCGAACCAGTTTTGACCGGCTCAAAGCAGAGCAAACCGACTCAAACCAGACCATTCTGGCTCAAACCGGTTTTGACTGGCTCAAAGCGGTTTTGACCGGATCAAACCGGTCTCGACCGGCCCAGACCAGCTGAAACCACATCAAACCTGAGCAGACCAGCCCAGACCGGCTGAAACCGGGCCAGAAAGCGGTTTTGACCGGCTCAAACCAGACCAGACCAGCTCAAACCAGTTTTGAGCGACCTGAGCCGGTTTAGACTGGCTCAAACCAGACCAGACCGGCTCAATCCGGACCAGATCTGCTCAAACCAGTTTTGACTGGATGACAACGGATCAAACCAGACCAGACTGCCTCACACCGGATCAAACCGGCCCAGACAGGCCCAGACCAGCTGAAACCAGATCAAACCAGAAGAGAGTGGCACAGACCGGCTAAAACCAGGCCAGAACGGCTCAAACCGGTTTTGACTGGCTCAAACCAAACCAGACAGATTCAAACCGGTTTTGACCGGATCAATGCGGTTTTGACCGACTCAAACCGGTTTTGACCAGCTCAAACCACTCCAGACCGGCTAAAACCGGTTTTCCACGTCCCAAACCGGTTTTGACCTGATTAGACCGTGTCAAACCGGACCAGACCGGCTCAGACAGGCTCGAAATGGTTTTGACTGACTTCAACAAGACCAAACCGGCTCAATCCAGTTTCGACCGGCTCGAACCGGTTTTGACCAGCTCAAACCAGACCAGACCGGCTCATACCGGTTTTGACCTGCTCAAACCACACCAGACCGGCTGAAACCGGTTTTGACTGGCTAAAACCGGTTTTGACCGGATGAGACCAGATCGAAACGAATCAGACCGGCCCAGACCGGCTAAAATCGGATCAAACCGGACCAGACAGGCCCAGACCACCTAAAACTGGGTCACAAACAGGTTTTGACCGGTGCAAACCAGAGCAGTCTGGCTCCAACCGGTTTTGACCGACCTGAGCAGGTTTTGACCGGAGCAAACCAGACCAGACCGATTCAATGAGGTTATGACTGGCACAAACCGGTTTTGAACGGCTCAAACCGGTTTTGACTGGTGCAAACCAGACCAGACCTGCTGAAACCGGTTTTGACCGGCTAAAACCGGGTTTGACCAGATACGACTGGATCAAACCGAATCAGACCGGCCCAGACCGGTTAAAATCGGATGAAACCGTACCCATCCGGCCCATACTGCCTAAAACTGGGCCACAAACCGGTTTTGACCGTTTCAAATCACACCAGACTGGCTCAAACCGGTTTTGACCGGTTCAAACCGGTTTTGACCGGCTCAAACCAGACCAGACAGGTTCAAACCGGTTTTGAATGGCTCAATCCGGTTTTGACCGGCTCAAACCGGTTTTGACCAGCTCAAACCACTCCAGATCACCTAAAACCGGTTTTCAACTGCCCAAACCGGTTTTGACCTGATTAGACCGGGTCAAACAGGACCAGAGCAGCTCAGATAGACTCGAATTCGTTTCGACTGACTTCAACCAGACAAAACCGGATCAATCCGGTTTTGACCGGCTGAAACCCGTTTTGATCGGATCAAACCACTCCAGACCGGGTAAAACTGGTTTTTTCCAGCTTAATCCGGTTTTGACCTGATTAGACCAGCTCAAACCAGACCAGACCAGTTCAATCCGGTTTTGATCGGCACAACCCGGTTTTGAACGGCTCGAACCGGTTTTGACAGGCTCGAAAAGGTTTTGACCGGCTCAAACCACACCAGACTGGCTGAAACCGGTTTTGACCATCTCAAAGCGGTTTTGACCGGATCAAACCAGACTCGATCGGCCCAGATCAGCTTAAAGTGGATGAAACAGGATCAGACCGGCCCAGACAGGCTGAAAGCGGGCCACAAAGCGGTTTTGACCGGCTGAAAACAGACCAGACCTGCTCAAACCGGTTTTGACCGTCCTGAGCTGATTTACAATGGCTCAAACCAGACTAGAGCGGCTCAAACCGGACCACAGCGGCTCAAACCGGTTTTGACCAGATGACACCGTATCAAACTGGACCAGACCGGCTCACACCGGATCAAACCGGACCATACAGACCCAGACCGGCTGAAACTGGATCATACTGGACCAGACCGGCCCAGACTGGCTAAAACCGGGCCAGACCGGCTCAAACTGCTTTTGACCGGCTCAAACCAGACCAGACCGGTTCAAACCGGTTTTGACTGTCTCAATCTGGTTTTGACCGGCTCAAACCACTCCAGACTGGCTAAACCGGTTTTCACTGGCTCAAACCGATTTTCACCTGATTAGACGGGATCAAACCGGACCAGACCGGCTCAGACAGCCTCAAATCAGTTTTGACTGGCTTCAAACAGACCAAACCTGCTCAAACCGGTTTTGACCGGCTCAAACCAGACCAGACCAGCTCAAACCAGAACAGACCAGCTCAAACCTCTTTTGACCGGGTCAAACCACTTTTGAACTGCTCAAACCACACCAGACCGGCTGAAACCGGTTTTGATCGACTAAAACCGGTTTTGACCGAATGAGACCGGTTCAATCCTAATCAGACCAGCCCAGACCGGCTAAAATTGGATCAAACCATACCCGACCGGCCCAGACTGACTAAAACTGGGACACAAACCGGTTTTGACCGGTTCAAACCAGACCAGATCGGCTCAAACCGGTTTTGACTGGCTCAAAGCGGTTTTGACCGGATCAAACCAGACTCTACCACCCCAGATGAGCTGAAAGCGGATCAAACAGTATTAGGCCAGCCCAGACCGGCTGAAAGTGGGCCACAAAGCGGTTTTGACCGGATGAAACCATACCAGACCGGCTCAAACCGACCTTGATCGACCTGAGCCGGTTTTCACCGGCTCAAATCAGACCAGACCGGCTAAAACCGGTTTTCACTGGCTCAAACCGGTTTTGACCTGATTAGACCGGATCAAACCGGACCAGACCGGCTCAGACAGGCTCGAATCGGTTTTGACTGCCTTCAACCAGACCAAACCGGCTCAAAACGGTTTTGACCGGCTCAAACCAGACCAGACTGGCTCAAACCGTACCAGACCGGCTCAAACCGGTTTTTACGAGATGACAACGGATCAAACCCGACCACACTGGCTCACACCGAATCAAACCGGACCAGAGAGGCCCGGAGCGGCTGAAACCGGATCAAACCGGACCAGACTGGCCCAGAGGGGCTAGAACCAGCCAGACCAGCTCAAAACTGTTTTGACCGGCTCAAACCAGACCAGACAGGTTCAAAAAGGTTATGACAGGCTCAATCCGGTTTTGACCAACTCAAAACACTCCAGACCGGCTAAAACCGGTTTTCACTGGCTCAAACCGGTTTTCACCTGATTAGAACGGATCAAACCGCACCAGACCGGCTCAGACAGGGTCGAATCGGTTTTGACTGGCTTCAACCAGACCAAACCGGCTCAAACCGGATTTGTCCGGCTCGAACCGGTTTTGACCGGCTCAAACCAGACCAGACCGGCTCAAACCAGACCAGACCGGCTCAAACCTGTTTTGACCAGGTCAAACCGATTTTGAGCTGCTCAAACCACACCAGACAGGCTGAAACGGGTTTTGACCAGCTAAAAACTGTTTTGACCGGATGAAACCGGATCAAACCGAATCAGACAGGCCCAGACTGGCTGAAACCAGGGCAGACGGGCTCAAACCAGTTTTGACCGGCTCAAACCAGACCAGACCGGCTCAAACCAGACCAGACTGGCTCAAAACTGTTTTGACTGGGTCAAATCGGTTTTGACCTGCTCAAACCACACCAGACCGGCTGAAACCCGTTTTTACCGGGTAAAACCGGTTTTGACCGGATGAGACCGGATCAAACCGAATCAGATCGGCCCAGACCAGCTAAAATCAGATCAAACCGGACCAGACTGGCCCAGACCGCCTAAAACTGGGCCACAAACCGGTTTTGACTGGTTCAAACCAGACCAGACAAGCTCAAACCGGTTTTCACCGACTCAAATCGGGTTTGACCGGCTCAAACCAGAGCAGCCCGGCTCTAACCACACCAGACCGGCTCAAACCGGTTTTGACCGGTTCAAAGCAGTTTTGACCGGATCAAACCGGACTCAACCGGCCCAGACCAGCTGAAACCAGATCAAACCGGAGCAGACCGGCCCAGACCGGCTGAAACCGGGCCACAAACCGGTTCTGACCGGCTCAAACCAGACCGGCTCAAACCGGTTTTGACAGGCCTGAACCGGTTTAGACCGGCTCAAACCAGACCAGACCGGCTCAATCCGGACCAGAGCGGCTCAAACCGGTTTTGACCGGATGACAATGGATCAAACCGGACCAGACTGGCTCACACCGGATCAAACTGGTCCAGACAGGCCCAGACCGGTTGAAACCACATCAAACCAGACGATAGTGTCACAAACCGGCTAAAACCAGGCCAGACCGGCTCAAACCGGTTTTGACCGCCTCAAAGCAGACCAGACAGGTTCAAACCGGTTTTGACTGGCTCAATCCGGTTTTGACTGGCTCAAACAGGTTTTGACCAGCTCAAACCACTCCAGACCGGCTAAAACCGGTTTTCAACGGCCCAAACAGGTTCTGACCTGATTAGACCGGATCAAACTGGACCAGACGCGCTCAGACAAGCTCGAATCGGTTTTCACTTGCTTCAACCAGACCAAACCGTCTCAAACCGGTTTTGATGGGCTAGAACCAGTTTTGACCTGCTCAAACCACGCCAGATCAGCTGAAACCGGTTTTGTCCGGCTAAAACAGGTTTTGAACGGATCAGACCAGATCAAAACGAATCAGAGCAGCCAAGACCGGCTAAAATCGGATCAAACCGGACCAGATCGGCCCAGACCGCCTAAAAATGGGCCACAAACGTGTTTTGACCGGCTCAAACCAGACCAGACCGGCTCAAACCAGACCAGACCGGCTGAAACCGGTTATGACCGGCTCAAACCAGACCAGACCGGCTGAAACCGGTTTTGACCAGCTCAAACCTCTCCAGACCGGCTAAAACCGGTTTTCACCGGCCCAAATCGGTTTTGACCGGATGAGACTGTATTCAAACGAACCAGAGCAGTCAAGACCAGCTAAAATCGGATCCAACAGGACCAGACCGTCACAGACCACCTAAAACTGGGCCACAAACCGGTTTGACCGGTGCAAACCAGACTAGACCGGCTCAAACCTGTTTTGACCGACCTGAGCCGGTTTTGACCGGCTCAAACAAGACCAGACCGGTTCAAACCGGTTATGACTGACTCAATCCGGTTTTGACCGGCTGAAACCGGTTTTGACCAGCTGAAACCACTCCAGACCGGGGTAAAACCGGTTTTTACCAGCTTAAAGCGGTTTTGACCTGATTAGACCAGCTCAAACCAGACCAGACTGGTTCAATACGGTTTTGATCATCACAAACCGGTTTTGAACGGCTCGAATCGGTTTTGACCGGCTCAAACCGGTATTGACCGGCTCAAACCACACCAGTCCGGCTGAAACCGGTTTTGACCGTCTAAAACCTGGTTTGACCAGATGAGACTGGATCAAACCGAATCAGACCAGCCCAGACCAGCAACAATCCGATCAAACCGTACCCGACTGCACCAGACTGCCTAAAACTGGGCCACAAACCGGTTTTGACCGGTTCAAACCAGGCCAGACAGGCTCAAACCGTTTTTGACCGACCTGAGCCGGTTTTCACCGGCTCAAACCAGACCAGACCAGCTCAAACTGGTTTTGACCGGCTCAAAGCGGTTTTGACCTGATCAAACCAGACTCGACTGGCACAGACAAGCTGAAACCGGATCAAACAGGACCAGACCGGCCCAGACCAGCTGAAAGCAGGCCACAAAGCGGTTTTGACTGGCTCAAACCCGGCCAGACCGGCTCTAACCCGACCAGACCCGCTCAAACCACCTAAAACCTGACCAGACCAGCTCAAACCGGTTTTGAACGCTTCAAACCGAATCAGACCAACTCAAACCGGTTTTGACGGGCTGAAACCGGACTCAAACCGGACCAGAACGGCTCAAACCTATTTTGACCATATTAGACCGGCTGAAACCAGACCAGACTGGCTCAAACCGGTTTTGACCGGCCTGAGCCGGTTTAGACCGGCTCAAACCAGACCAGACAGCCTCAATCTGGACCAGAGCGGCTCAAACCGGGTTTGACCGGATGACAACGGATCAAATCGGACCAGACTGGCTCACATCGGATCAAACCGGACCAGACAGTCCCAAACCATCTGAAACCAGATCAAACCAGATGAGAGCGGCACAGAACAGCTAAAACCGGGCCAGACCGGCTCAAACTGGTTTTGACTGGCTCAAACCAGACCAGACAGGTTCAAACCGCTTTTGACTGGCTCTATCCTGGTTTGACCGGCTCAAACCGGTTTTGACCAGCTCAAACCACTCCAGACCGGCTAAAACCGGTTTTCAAAGGCCCAAACCGGTTTCGACCTGATGAGACCGGGTCAAACTGAACCAGATCGGCTCAGACAGGCTCGAATTGGTTTCGACTGACTTCAACCAGACCAAACCGGCTGAATCCAGTTTTGACTGGCTCGAACCAGTTTTGACCAGGTCAAACAACACCAGACCGGCTCAAACCAGACCAGACCGGCTCAAACCGGTTTTGACCTGCTCAAACCACACCAAACCGGCTGAAACCGGTTTTGACCGGCTAAAACCGGTTTTGACCGGATGAGACCGGATCAAACCGAATCAGAACGGCCCAGACCGTCTAAAATCGGATCAAACTGGACAAGATCGGCCCAGACCGCCTAAAACTGGGCCACAAACCGGTTTTGACCTTTTCAAACCAGACCAGACCGCCTCAAAGCGGTTTTGACTGGCTCCAACCGGTTTTGACCGGCTCAAACCAGAGCAGACCGGCTCAAACCAGACCAGGTGGCTCAAACCCGTTTTGACCGGCTCATAACTGTTTTGACCAGATGAAACCAGACTCGACTGGTCCAGACCAGCTGAAACCGGATCAAACCGGAGCAGACCAGCCCAGACCGGCTGAAATCGGGCCACAAACCGGTTTTGACCGGATCAAACCAGACCAGACCGGCTCAAACCGGTTTTGACCGGCCTCAGCTGGTTTAGACCGGCTCAAACCAGACCAGAGCAGCTCAATCCGGACCAGAGCGGCACAAACCGGTTTTGACCGGATGACAACAGATCAAACCGGACCAGACTGGCTCACACCAGATCAAACTGGCCCAGACAGGCCCAAACCAGCTGAAACCGGATCAAACCAGATGAGAGCGGCACAGACTGGCTAAAACCGGGCCAGACCGGCTCAAACCGGTTTTGACCGGCTCAAACCAGACCAGACAGGTTCAAACCGGTTTTGACTGGCTCAATCCGGTTTTGACCAGCTCAAACCATTCCAGACCGGCTGAATCCGGTTTTCAACGGCCCAAACCGGTTTTGACCTGATTAGACCGGGTCAAACCAGACCAGACCGGCTCAGATAGGCTCGAATTCGTTTCGTCTGACTTCAACCAGGCCAAACCGGTTCAATCCGGTTTTGACCGGCTCGAACCGGTTTTGTCCAGCTCAAACCAGACCAGACCGGCTCAAACCAGACCAGACCACCTCAAAACGGTTTTCACCGGCTCAAACCGGTATTGACCTTCTCAAACCACACCAGACCAGCTGAAACCGGTTTTGACCGGCTAAACCCGGTTTTGACCGGATGAGACCAGATCAAACCGAATCAGACCAGCCCAGACCGGCTAAAATCGTATTATACTGTACCAGACCGGCCCAGACCGCCTAAAACTGGGCCACAAACCGGTTTTGACTGGTGCAAACCAGACCAGACCGGCTCAAACCGCTTTTGACAGACCTGAGATGGTTTTGACCGGCCCAAACCAGACCAGACCGGTTCAAACCGGTTTTGACACCCTCAGTCTGGTTTTGACCGGATCAAACCGGTTTTGAAAGGCTCAAACCAGACCAGACCTGTTCAAACCTGTTTTGACCGGGTCAAACCGGTTTTGAACTGCTCAAACCAAACCAGACAGGCTAAAACCGGTTTTGACCGGATGAGACCGGATCAAAATGAATCAGACCGGCCCAGACCGGCTAAAATCGGATCAAACCAGACCAGACCGACCCAGACCGCCTACAACTGGGCCACAAAGCGGTTTTGACCGTTGCAAACCAGACCAGACCGGCTCAAACCGGTTTTCACCGACCTGAGCCAGTTTTGACCGGCGCAAACCAGACCAGACCAGTTCAAACAGGTTTTGACTGCCTCAATCCGGTTTTGACCGGCTGAAACCAGTTTTGACAGGCTCAAACCACTCCAGACCGGGTAAAACCGGTTTTCAGCGGATTAAACCGGTTTTGACCTATTAGACCAGCTCAAACCAGACCACACCGATTCAATGCGGTTTTGACTGGCACCAACCAGTTTTGAACGGCTCGAACCGGTTTTGACCGGATCAAACCACTCCAAACCGGCTAAAAACCGGTTTTCACCGGCTCAAACCGATTTTGACCTGAATAGACAGGATCAAACCGGACCAGACCGGCTCAGACAGGCTCGAATCGGTTTTGACGGGATTCAACCAGACCATACCGGCTCGAACCGGTTTTGACTGGCTCAAACAAGACCAGACGGGCTCAAACCAGACCAGACTGGCTAAAACCTGTTTTGACCGAGTCAAACCTGTTTTGACCTGCTCAAACCACACCAGAACGGCTGAAACCCGTTTTGACCGGGTAAAACCGGTTTTGACCGGATGAGACCGGATCAAACCAAATGAGATCGGCCTAGACCAGCTAAAATCGGATCAAACCGGCTCAGACCGTCCCAGACCGCCTAAAACTGGACCACAAACCGGTTTTGACCGGTTCCAACACGACCAAACCGGCTCAAACCAGTTTTCACCAGCTCGAACGGGTTTTGACCGGCTCAAACCAGAGCAGACCGGCTCAAACCAGACCAGACCGGCTCAAAGTGGTTTTGACCGGATGAGACACGATAAAACCGGACTCGACCGGCTCAAACCGGATGAAACCGCACCAAAACGGCCCAGAACAGCTAAAGCCGGAGCAAACCGGACCAGACCGGGCCAGACTGGCTAAAACCGGGCCACAAACAAGTTTTGACCAGCTCAAAGAAAACCAGACCGGTGGAAACCGGTTTTGACAGGCTCAATCCGGTTTTGACCGGCTCAAAACACTCCAGACTGGCTAAAACCGGTTTTCACCGGCTCAAACCGATTTTGACCTGATTAGACCGGATCAAACCGGACCAGACCGGCTCAGACAGGCTCGAATCGGTTTTGACTGGCTTCAACCAGACCAAACCGGCTCAAACCGTTTTTGACGGTCTCGAAATGGTTTTGATGGGCTCAAACCGGTTTTGTCCTGCTCAAACCACACCAGACCGTCTAAAACCGATTTTGACCGGATGAGACCAGATCAAACAGAATCAGACCGGCCCAGACAAGCTAAGATCAGATCAAACCAGACCAGTCCGGCCCAGACCGCGTAAAACTGGGCCACAAACGGGTTTTGACCGGCTCAAAACAGACCAGACCGGCTCGAACCAGACCAGACCGGCTGAAACCGGTTTTGACCGGCTCAAACCAGACAAGACAGGCTCAAAGTGGTTTTGACCGGATGAGACACGATAAAACCGGACCGGACCGGCTCAAACCGGATGAAATTGCCCCAGAACGGCCCAGAAGAGCTGAAGCCAGAGCAAACAGGACCAGACCGGGCCAGACCGGTTAAACTGAGCCACAAACAGATTTTGACCGGCTCAAACCGGTTTTGACCAGCTCAAACCACTCCAGACCGGCTAAAACCGGTTTTCACCAGCCCAAACCGGTTTTGACCTGATTAGACCAGAACAAACCGGACCAGACCGGCTCAGACAGGCTCGAATCGCTTTTGACTGGCTTCAACCAGACCAAACCGGCTCAAACCGGTTTTGACCGGCTCAAATCAGACCAGACCGGCTCAAACCAGACCAGACCAGCTCAAACCGGTTTTCACCGTGTCAAACCGGTTTTGACCTGCTCAATCCACACCAGACCGGTTGAAATCGGTTTTGACCGGATGAGACAGCATTATAACGAACAAGAGCGGCCAAGACCGGCTAAAATCGGATCCAACAAGACCAGACCGTTCCAGACCGCCTAAAACTGGGCCACTAACCGGTTTTGACCGGCACAAACCAGACAAGACAGGCTCAAAGTGGTTTTGACCGGATGAGACACGATAAAACCGGACCGGACCGGCTCAAACCGGATGAAATTGCCCCAGAACGGCCCAGAAGAGCTGAAGCCAGAGCAAACAGGACCAGACCGGGCCAGACCGGTTAAACTGAGCCACAAACAGATTTTGACCGGCTCAAACCGGTTTTGACCAGCTCAAACCACTCCAGACCGGCTAAAACCGGTTTTCACCAGCCCAAACCGGTTTTGACCTGATTAGACCAGAACAAACCGGACCAGACCGGCTCAGACAGGCTCGAATCGCTTTTGACTGGCTTCAACCAGACCAAACCGGCTCAAACCGGTTTTGACCGGCTCAAATCAGACCAGACCGGCTCAAACCAGACCAGACCAGCTCAAACCGGTTTTCACCGTGTCAAACCGGTTTTGACCTGCTCAATCCACACCAGACCGGTTGAAATCGGTTTTGACCGGATGAGACAGCATTATAACGAACAAGAGCGGCCAAGACCGGCTAAAATCGGATCCAACAAGACCAGACCGTTCCAGACCGCCTAAAACTGGGCCACTAACCGGTTTTGACCGGCACAAACCAGACCAGACCGTTTCAAACCGGTTTTGACTGCCTTAATCCGGTTTTGACCGGCTGAAACCGGTTTTGACCGGCTCAAACGACTCCAGACCGGGTAAAACCGGTTTTTACCGGCTTAAACCGGTTTTGAGCTGATTAGACCAGCTCAAACCAGACCAGACTGGTTCAATCCGGTTTTGACCGGCACAAACCGGTTTTGAACGGCTCGAACCGGTTTTGACAGACTCAAACCGGTTTCGACCGGCTCAAACCACACCAGACCGGCTGAAACCGGTTTTGACCGTCTAAAACCGGGTTTGAATGGATGAAACCGGATCAAATAGAATCAGACCAGCACAAACCGGCTAAAATCAGATCAAACCGTACCCGACCGGCCCAGACTGCCTAAAACTGGGCCACAAACGGGTTTTGACCGGTTCAAACCAGGCCAGACCGGCTCAAACCGGTTTTGAACGACTTGAGCCGGTTTTCACCGGCTCAAACCAGACCAGACCGGCTAAAACCGGTTTTGACCGGCTCAAAGCGGTTTTGACCGGATCAAACCAGACTCGAGCGGCCCAGACCAGCTGAAACCGGATCACACAGGACCAGACCGGCCCAGACTGGCTAAAACCGGGCGAGACCGGCTCAAACAGGTTTTCACCGGCTCAAACCAGACCAGACCGGTTGAAACCGGTTTTGACTGGCTCAATCCGGTTTTGACCGGCTCAAACCACTCCAGACTGGCTAAACCCGATTTTCACTGGCTCAATCTGGTTTTAACCTGATTAGACCGGATCAAACCGGACCAGACTGGCTCAGACAGGCTCGAATCGCTTTTGACTGGCTTCAACCAGACCAAAACGGCTCGAACAGGTTTTGACCGGCTCAAAACAGACCAGACCGGCTCAAACCAGACCAGACCGGCTCAAACCTGTTTTGACCGGGTCAAACCGGTTTTGAACTGCTCAAACCCCACCAGACCGGCTGAAACCGGTTTTGACCGGCTAAAACCGGTTTTGACCGGATGAGGCCGGATCAAAACGAATCAGACGGCCCCAGACCGGCTACAATCGGATCAAACCAGACCAGACCGGCCCAGAATGCCGAAAACTGGGCCACAAACCGGTTTTGACCGGTTCAAACCAGACCAGACCGGCTCATAGCGGTTATGTCCGGGTCGAACCGGTTTTGACCGGCTCAAACCAGAGCAGACCGGCTCAAACCAGATCATACCGTTTCAAACCGGTTTTGACCAGCACAAAGCGGTTTTGAACGGATCAAACCGGACTCGATTGACCCAGAACAGCTGAAATAAGATCAAACCGGAGCAGACCGGCCCAGACCGGCTGAAACCGGGACACAAACCGGTTTTGACTGGCTCAAACCAGACCAAACCGGCTCAAACCGGTTTTGACCGACCTGAGCCGGGTTAGACCGGCTCAAACCAGACAAGACCGGCTCAATCCAGACCAGGGCGGTTCAAACCGGTTTTGACCGGATGACAACGGATCAAACCGGACCAGACTGGCTCACACCGGATCGAACTGGTCCAGACAGATCCAGACCGGCTGAAATCGAATCAAACCAGACGAGAGCGGCACAGACCGGCTAAAACCGGGCCAGACCGGCTCAAATCGGCTTTGACCGGCTCAAACCAGACCAGACAGGTTCAAACTGGTTTAGACCAGCTCAATCCGGTTTTGACCGGCTCAAACCGGTTTTGACCAGCTCAATCCACTCCAGACCGGCTAAAACCGGTTTTCAACGGCCCAAACCGGTTTTGACCTGATTAGACTGGGTCAAACCGGACCAGACCGGCTCAGACAGGCTCGATTTGGTTTCGACTGACTTCAACCAGACCAAACCGGCTCAATCCAGTTTTCACCGGCTCGAACCTGTTTTGACCAGCTCAAACCAGACCAGACCGGCTCAAACCAGACCAGACCTGCTCAAACCACACCAGACCGGCTGAAACTGGTTTTGACTGGCTAAAACCGGTTTTGACCGGATGAGACCGGATCCAACTGATTCAGACCGGCCCAGACGGGCTAAAATCGGATCAAACCAGACCAGACCGGCCCAGACCGCCTAAAACTGGGCCACAAACCGGTATTGACTGGTGCAAACCAGACCAGACCGGCTCAAACCGGATTTGACCGACCTGAGCCGGTTTTGATCAGCGCAAACCAGACCAGACCGGTTCTAACCGGTTTTGACTGCCTCAATCCTGTTTTGACCGGCTGAAACCGGTTTTGACCGGCTCAAAACACTCCAGATCATTTAAAACCGGTTTTCGGCGGCTTAAATCGGTTTTGACCTGATTAGACCAGCTCAAAACAGACCAGACCGATTCAATGCAGTTTTGACTGGCACAAACTGGTTTTGAACGGCTCGAACCGGTTTTGACCGGCTCAAACCACACCAGACCGGTTCAAACCGGTTTTGACCAGCTCAAACCACTGCAGACCGGCTAAAAACGGGTTTACACCAGCTCAAACCGGTTTTGACCTGAATAGGCCGGATCAAAGCGGACCAGACCGGCTGAGACAGGCTCGAATCGGTTTTGACTGGCTTCAACCAGACCAAACCGGCTCAAACCGGTTTTGACCGGCTCGAACCAGTTTTGACCGGCTCAAACCAGACCTGACCGGATCAATCCGGACCAGAGCGGCTCAAACCGGTTTTGACCGGATGACAATGGATCAAACCAGACCAGACTGGCTCACACTGGATCGAACTGGCCCAGACAGGCCCATACCGGCTGAAACCGGATCAAACCAGATGAGAGCGGCACAGACGGGCTAAAACCAGGCCAGACCGGCTCAAACCGGTTTTCAACGGCCCAAACCGGTTTTCACGTGATTAGACCGGGTCAAACCGGACCAGACCGGCTCAGACAGGCTCGAATTGGTTTTGACTGACTTCAAAAAGACGAAACCTGCTCAATCCAGTTTTCACCGGCTCGAACCTGTTTTGACCAGCTCAAAACAGACCAGACAGGCTCAAACCAGACCAGACCGGCTCAAACCGGTTTTGACCAGCACAAACCAGACCAGACCGGCTCAAACCGGTTTTGACCGGCTAAAACCGGTTTTGACTGGATGAGACCAGATCAAACTGAATCAGACCGGCCCAGACCAGCTAAAATCACATCAAACTGGACCAGACCGGCCCAGACCACTTAAAACTGGGCCACAAACCGCTTTTGACCGGTGCAAACGAGACCAGACTGGGTCAAACCGGTTTTGACCGAACTGAGCCGGTTTTGACCGTCCCAAAACAGACCAGACCTGATCATACCCGTTTTCACTCCCTCAATCCGGTTTTGACCGGCTGAAACCGGTTTTGACCGGCTCTAACCACTACAGACCGGGTAAAATCTGTTTTCAGTGGCTTAAACCGGTTTTGACCTGATTAGACCAGCTCAAACCGGACCAGACCGGTTCAATGCGGTTTTGACTGGCACAAACCGGTTTTGAACGGCTGGAACCGGTTTTGACCAGCTCAAAGCGGTTTTGAACAACCTGAGCCGGTTTTCACCGGCTCGAACCAGACCAGACCGGATCAAACCTGTTTTGACAGGCTCAAACCACACCAGACCGGCTGAAACCGGTTTTGACCGGCTAAAACCGGGTTTGACCGGATGAGACCGGATCAAACCGAATCAGACTGGCCCAGACCGGCTACAATCCGATCAAACCATACCTGATCGCCCCAGACTGCATAAAACTGTGCCACAAACTGGTTTTGACTGATTCAAGCCAGGCCAGACCGGCTCAAACCGATTTTGACCGACCTGAGCCGGTTTTCACCGGCTCAAACCAGACCAGACCGGATCAAACCGGTTTTGACCGGCTCAAAGCGGTTTTGACCGGATCAAACCAGACTCGACCGGCACAGACAAGCTGAAACCGGATCAAACAGGACCAGACCGGCCCAGACCGGCTGAAAGCGGGCCACAAAGCGGTTTTATCCGGCTGAAACCAGACCAGACTGGCTCAAACCGGTTTTGACTGGCCTGAGATGGCTTAGAACGGCTCCAACCAGACCAGAGCGGTTCAAACCGGTTTTGACTTCCTCAATTCTGCTTTGACCGACTGAAACCAGTTTTGACCGGCTCATACCACTCCAGACCGGGTAAAACCGGATTTTACCGGCTTAAAGCGGTTTTGACCTGATTAGAACAGCTCAAACCAGTCCAGACCGGTTTAATCCGGTTTTGATCGTCACAAACCGGTTTTGAACGGCTCGAACCGGATTTGACCGGCTCAAACCACACCAGACCGGCTGAAACCGGTTTTGACTGGCTAATACCGGGTTTGACCAGATGAGACCGGATCAAACCGACTCAGACCAGCCTAGACAGGCTAAAATCGGATCAAACCGTACCCGACCGGCCCAGACTGCCTAAAACTGGAACACAAATTGGTTTTGACCAGTTCAAAGCAGAGCAGACAGGCTCAAACCGGTTTTGACCGGCTCAAAGCGGTTTTGACCGGATCAAACCAGACTCTACCGGCCCAGATGAGCTGAAAGCGTTTCTAACAGGACCAGACCAGCCCAGACCGGCTGAAAGCGGGCCACAAATCGGTTTTGACCGGCTGAAACCAGACCAGATCGGCTCAAACCGTTTTTGACCGACCTGAGCCGGTTTTGACTGGCTCAAACCAGACCAGACCGTTTCAAACCGGTTTTGACTGCCTCAATTTGGTTTTGACCACCTGAAACCGGTTTTGACCAGCTCAAACCACTCCAGACCGGGTAAAACCCGTTTTTTCCGGCTTAAACCGGTTTTGACCTAATTAGACCAGCTCAAACCAGACCAGACCGGTTCAATCCGGTTTTGATCATCACAAACCGGTTTTGAACGGCTCGAACCGGTTTTGACCGGCTCAAACCACACCAGACCGGCTGAAACCGGTTTTGACCGGCTAAAACCGGGTTTGACCGGATGAGACCGGATCAAACCGAATCAGACTGGCCCAGACGGGCTACAATCCGATCAAACCGTACCCGACCGCCCCAGACTGCCTAAAACTGCGCCACAAGCCGGTTTTGACTGGTTCAAGCCAGGCCAGACTGGCTCAAACCGATTTTGACCGACCTGAGCCGGTTTTCACCGGCTCAAACCAGACCAGACCGGATCAAACCGGTTTTGACCGGCTCAAAGCGGTTTTGACCGGATCAAACCAGACTCGACCGGCATAGACAAGCTGAAACCGGATCAAACAGGACCAGACCGGCCCAGACCGGCTGAAAGCGGGCTACAAAGCGGTTTTGACCGGCTGAAACCAGACCAGACAGGCTCAAACCGGTTTTGACCAGCCTGAGCCGGTTTAGAACGCCTCAAACCACAGCAGAGCAGCTCAAACTGGACCCGAGCGGCTCAAACCGGTTTTTACCAGAAGACAACGGATCAAAACGGACCAGAAAGGCTCACACCGGATCAAACCGGACCAGACAGGCCCGTACCGGCTGAAACCGGATCACACAGGACCAGACCGGCCCAGACTGGCTAAAACCGGGCCAGACCGGCTCAAACAAGTTTTGACCGGTTCAAACCAGACCAGACCGTTTGAAACCGATTTTGACTGGCTCAATCCGGTTTTGACCGGCTCAAACCTCTCCAGACCGGCTTAAACCGGTTTTCACTGGCTCAATCTGGTTTTAACCTGATTACACCGGATCAAACCGGACAAGACTGGCTCAGACAGGCTCGAATCGGTTTTGACTGGCTTCAACCAGACCAAAACGGCTCGAACCGGTTTTGACCGGCTCAAACCAGACCAGACCGGCTCAAACCAGACCAGACTGGCTCAAACCTGTTTTGATCGGGTCAAATCGGTTTTGAACTGCTCAAACCACACCAGACCGGCTGAAACCGGTTTTGACCTGCTATAACCGGTTTTGACCGGATGAGACCGGATCAAACCGAATCATACCGGCCCAGACCGGCTAAAATCGGATTAAACCAGACCAGACCGGCCCAGACCGCCTAAAACTGGGTCACAGACCGGTTTTGAGTGGTTCAAACCAGACCAGATCGGCTCAAAGCGGTTTTGACTGGCTCGAACCGGTTTTGACAGGCTCAAACCAGAGCAGATCGGCTCAAACCAGACCAGACCGGCTCAAACCGGTTTTGACTGGATGAAAGCGGTTTTGACCAGATCAAACCGGACTCGACCAGCCCAGACCAGCTGAAACCGGATCAAACTGGAGCAGACTGAGCCAGACCGGCTGAAACCGGGCCACAACCCGGTTTTGACCGGCTCAAACCAGACCAGACCCTCTCAAACCGGTTTTGACCGGCCTGATCCGGTTTAGACCGGCTCAAGCCAGACCAGACAGGCTCAATCCGGACCAGAGTGGCTCAAACCGGTTTTGACCAGATGACAACTGATCAAACCGGACCAGACTGGCTCACACCAGATCAAACTGGCTCAGACAGTCCCAGACCGGCTGAAACCGGATCAAATCAGACGAGAGCGGCACAGACCAGCTAAAACCGTGCCAGTCCGGCTCAAACCGGTTTTGACCGTCTCAAACCAGAACAGACAGGTTCAAACCGGTTTTGACTGGCTCAATCCGGTTTTGACCAGCTCAAACCACTCCAGACCAGCTAAAACCGGTTTTCAACGGCCCAAACCGGTTTTGACCGGATTAGACCGGGTCAAACCGATTTTGACCGACTCAAAGCGGTTTGACCTGCTCAAACCACACCAGACTTGCTGAAACCGGTTTTGACCGGCTAAAACCGGTTTTGTCCAGATGAAACCAGATCAAACTGAATCAGACCAGCCCAGACCGGCTATAATGAGATCAAACCGGACCAGAACGGCCCAGACCACCTAAAACTGGGCCACAAACCGGTTTTGACCGGTGCAAACCAGGCCAGACGGGCTCAAACCGATTTTGATCCACATGAGCCGGTTTTGAACGGCTCAATCAAGACCAGACCGGCTAAAACCGATTTTGACCGACCTGATCTGGTTTTCACCGGCTCAAACCAGACCAGACCGGCTCAAACCGGTTTTCACCGGCTCAAAGCAGTTTTGACCGGATCAAACCAGACTCGACCGGCACAGACAACCTGAAACCGGATGAAACAGAACCAGACCGGCCCAGACCAGCTGAACACGGGCCACAAAGCGTTTTTGACCGGCTGAAACCAGACCAGACCGGTTCAAACCGGTTTTGACCGGCCTGAGATGGTTTAGAACGGCTCAAACCAGACCAGATCATTTCAAACCGGTTTTGACTGCCTCAATTCGGCTTTGACCGCCTGAAACCGGTTTTGACCAGCTCAAACCACTCCAGACCGGGTAAAACCCGTTTTCTCTGGCTTAAACCGGTTTTGACCTGATTAGACAAGCTCAAACCAGACCAGACCAGTTCAATCCGGTTTTGATCGTCACAAACCGGTTTTGAACGGCTCGAACCGGTTTTGACAGGCTCAAACCACACCAGACCGGCTGAAACCGGTTTTGACCGGCTAAAACCGGGTTTGACCGGATGAGACCGGATCAAACCGAATCAGACTGGCCCAGACCGGCTACAATCCGATCAAACTGTACCCGACCGCCCCAGACTGCCTAAAACTGCGCCACAAACCGGTTTTGAACTGGTTCCAGCCAGTCCAGACCGGCTCAAACCGATTTTGACTGACCTGAGCCGGTTTTCACCGGCTCAAACCAGACCAGACCGGATCAAACCGGTTTTGACCGGCTCAAAGCGGTTTTGACCGGATCAAACCAGACTCGACCGGCACAGACAAGCTGAAACCGGATCAAACAGGACCAGACCGGCCCAGACCGGATGAAAGCGGGCCACAAAGCGGTTTTGACCGGCTGAAACCAGACCAGACCATCTCAAACCGGTTTTGACCAGCCTGAGCCGGTTTAGAACGGCTCAAACCACAGCAGAGTGGCTCAAACTGGACCAGAGCGGCTCAAACTGGTTTTTCCCAGATGACAACGGCTCAAACCAGACCAGAGTGGCTCAAACCGGACCAGAGCGGCTCAACCCGTTTTGACCGGATGACAACAGATCAAACCGCACCAGACTGGCTCACACCGGATGAAACTTGCTCAGACAGGCCCAGACCGACTGAAACCGAATCAAACCAGACGAGAGCGGCACAAACTGGCTAAAATCGTGGAGACCGGCTCAAACCGGTTTTGACCGTCTCAAACCAGACAAGACAGGTTCAAACCGGTTTTGACTGCCTCAATCCGGTTTGACCGGCTGAAACCGGTTGGGACCAGCTCAAACCACTGCAGACCGGCTAAAACCAGTTTTCAACGGCCCAAACCGGTTTTGACTTGATTAGAGCGCGTCAAACGCGTTTTGACCAACATGAGCCGGTGACCGGCTCAAAACAGACCAGACCGGTTGAAACCGGTTTTGACCGGCTCGAACCAGTTTTGACCAGCTCAAACCAGACCAGCCTCAAACCAGACCAGACCAGCTCAAACCGGTTTTGACAGGCTCAAACCGCTTTTGACCTGCTCAAACAACACCAGACCGGCTGAAACCGGTTTTGATCAGCTAAAACCGGTTTTGACCGGATGAGACCAGATCATACCAAATCACACTGGCCCAGACCAGCTAAAATCGGATGAAACCGGACCAGACTGGACCAGACCACCAAAAACTGGGCCACAAACCGGTTTTGACCGGTGCAAACCAGACCAGACCGGCTCAAACCGGTTTTGACCGACCTGAGCCGGTTTTGACTGGGGCAAACCAGACCAGACCGGTTCAAACCGGTTTTGACTGCCTCAATCCGGTTTTGACCAGCTGAAACCGGTTTTGACCGGCTGAAACCAGATCAGAACGGGCTGAAACCGGTTTTTGACCGGCTAAAACCGTGTGTGAGGAGATGAGACCAGATCAAACCGAATCAGAACGGCCCAGACTGGCTAAAATCGGATCAAACCGTACCCGAACGGCCCAGACTGCCTAAAACTGGGCCACAAACAGGTTTTGACCGGTTCAAACCAGACCAGACCGGCTCAAACCGGTTTCGACCGGCTCAAAGCGGTTTTGACTGGATCAAACAGACTCTAACGGCCCAGATGAGCTGAAAGCGGATCAAACAGGACCAGACCGGCCCAGACCGGCTGAAAGCAGGCCACAAAGCAGTTTTGAACGGCTGAAAACAGACCAGACCGGCTCAGACTGGTTTTGACCAGCCTGAGCCGTTTTACAACGGCTCAAACCAGACCACAGCGGCTCAAATCGGACCAGAGCGGCTCAAACTGGTTTTTACCAGATGACACCAGATCAAACCGGACCAGACCGGCTCACACCAGTTCAAACCGGTCCACACAGACCCAGATCGGCTGAAACCGCATCAAACCGGACCAGACCGGCCCAGACCGGCTAAAACCGGGCCAAACCGCCTCAAATTGGTTTTGAACGGCTCAAACCAGACCAGACCAGTTCAAACCGGTTTTGAATGGCTCAATCCGGTTTTGACAGAATCAAACCACTCCAGACCGGCTAAAAACCTGTTTTCACTGGCTCAAACCGGTTTTTACCTGAATAGACCGGATCAAAGCGGACCAGACCGGCTCAGACAGGCCCGAATCGGTTTTGACTGTCTTCAACCAGACCAAACCGGCTCAAACAGGTTTTGACCGGCTTGAACCAGTTTTGACCGGCTCAAACCAGACCAGACCGGCTCAATCCGGACCAGAGTGTCTCAAACCGATTTTGACTGGATGACAACGGATCAAACCAGACCAGATTGGCTCACACCGGATCAAACTGGCCCAGACAGGCCCAGACCGGCTGAAACCGGATCAAACCAGACGAGAGCGACACAGACCGGCTAAAACCGGGCTAGACCGGCTCAAACCGGTTTTGACCGGCTCAAACCAGACCAGACAGGTTCAAACCGGTTTTGACTGGCTCAATCCGGTTTTGACCAGCTCAAACCGGTTTTGACCAGCTCAAACCACTCCAGACCGTCTAAAATCGGTTTTCAACGGCCCAAACTGGTTTTGACGAGATTAGACCGGGTCAAACCGGACCAGACCGGCTCAGACAGGCTCGAATTGGTTTCGACTGACTTCAACAAGACCAAACCGGCTCAATCCAGTTTTGACCGGCTCTAACCGGTTTTGACCAGCTCAAAACAGACCAGAGAGGCTCAAACCAGACCAGACCGCTTCAAACCGGTTTTGACTGCCTCAATTCGGTTTGGACCGGCTGAAACCAGATTTGACCGGCTCATAGCATTCCAGACCGGGTAAAACCGGTTTTTACCGGCTTAAAGCGGTTTTGACCTGATTAGAACAGCTCAAACCAGTCCAGACCGCTTCAATCCGGTTTTGATCGGCACAAACCGGTTTTGAACGGATCGAACCGGTTTTGACCGGCTCAAACCACACCAGACCAGCTGAAACCGGTTTTGACCGGCTAATAGCGGGTTTGACCAGATGAGACCGCATCAAACCGAATCAGACCAGCCCAGACAGGCTAAAATCGGATGAAACCGTACCCGACCCGGCCCAGACTGCATAAAACTGAGACACAAACCGGTTTTGACCAGTTCAAACCAGACCAGACCGGCTCAAACCGGTTTTGACCGGCTCAAAGCGGTTTTGACCGGCTCAAACCAGACTCTACCAGCCCAGATGAGCGGAAAGCGGGTCAAACAGGACCAGACCGGCCCAGACCGGCTGAAAGCGGGCCACAAAGCGGTTTTGACCGGCTGAAACCAGGCCAGATCGGCTCAAACCGTTTTTGACCGACCTGAGCCGGTTTTGACTGGCTCAAACCAGACCAGACCGGTTCAAACCGGTTTTGACTGCCTCAATTTGGTTTTGACCGCCTGAAACCGGTTTTGACCAGCTCAAACCACTAAAGACCGGGTAAAACCCTTTTTTACCGGCTTAAACCGGTTTTGACCTGATTAGACCATCTCAAACCAGAGCAGACTGCTTCAATCCGGTTTTGATCGTCACAAACCGGTTTTGAACGGCTCGAACTGGTTTTGACCGGCTCAAACCACACCAGACCGACTGAAACCGGTTTTGACCGGCTAAAACCGGGTTTGACCGGATGAGACCGGATCAAGCCGAATCAGACCGGCCCAGACTGGCTAAAATCGGATCAAACCATACCCGACCGGCCAAGACTGCCTTAAACTGGGCCAGAAACCGGTTTTGACCAGTTCAAACCAGGCCAGATCGGATCAAACCGATTTTGATCGACCTGAGCCGGTTTTGACTGGCTCAATCAAGACCAGACTGGTTCAAACCGGTTTTGACTGGCTCAATCTGGTTTTGACCGGCTCAAACCACTCCAGACCGGCTAAAACCCGTTTTCACTGGCTCAAACCGGTTTTGATCTGATTAGACCGGATCAAACCGGACCATACCGGCTCAGAGAGGCTCGAATCGGTTTTGACGGGCTTCAACCCGACCAAACCGGCTGAAAACGATTTTGACCGGCTCAAACCTGACCAGACCAGCTCAAACCAGACCAGACCGCCTCAAACCTGTTTTGACCGGGTCGTCAAACCGGTTTTGAACTGCTCAAACCACACCAGACAGGCTGAAACCTGTTTTGACCGGCTTAAAACCGGTTTTTAACCAGATGAGGCGGATCAAACCGAATCAGACGGGCCCAGACCGGCGAAAATCGTATCAAACCGGACCAGACCGGCCCAGAATGCCTAAACTGGCCACAAATCGGTTTTGACCGGTTCAAACCAGGCCAGACCGGCTCAAAGCGGTTTTGACCAGCTCGAACTGGTTTTGACCGTGTTCAAACCAGAGCAGACCGGCTCAAACCAGACCAGACCGGTTCAAACCGCTTTTGAGTGGCTCAATCCGGTTTTGACCGGCTCAAGGCGGTTTTGACCGGCTCAAACCACTCCAGACCGGCTAGAACCTGTTTTCACCGGCTCAAACCGATTTTGACCTGATTAGACCGGATCAAACCGTACCAGACCGGATCAGACAGACTCGAATCAGTTTTGACTGGCTTCAAGCAGACCAAAACGGCTCAATCCGGTTTTGACCAGCTCGAACTGGTTTTGACCAGCTCAAACCAGTCCAGAACGGCTCAAACCAGACCAGACAGCCTCAAACCGGTTTTGACCTGCTCAAACCACACCAGACCGGCTGAAAACTGTTTTGAACGGCTAAACCGGTTTTTGACCGGATGAGGCCAGATCAAACCGAATCAGACAGGCCCAGACCGGCTAAAATCGGATCAAACCATACCCGACTGGCCCAGACTGCCTAAAACTGGGCCACAAACCCGTTTTGACCGGTTCAAACCAGACCAGACCGGCTCAAACACGTTTTGACCGGCTCAAAGCGTTTTTCGGATCAAACCGGACTCGACCGGCCCAGATGAGCTGAAACCGGATCAAACACGATCAGACCAGCCCAGCCCGGCAGTAAGCGGGCCACAAAGCGGTTTTGACTGGCTGAAACCAGACCAGACCGGCTCAAACCGGTTTTGACCGGACTGAGCCGGTTCAGAACGGCTCAAACCAGACCAGGGAGGCTCAAACCGGACCAGAGCGGCTCAAACCCGCTTTTACCAGATGACAGCGATCAAACCGGACGAGACCGACTCACACCCGATCACACCAGACCAGACAGGCCCAAACCGGCTGAAACCAGATCAAACCGGACCAGACCGGCACAGACTGGCTAAAACCGGGGCAGACCGGCTCAAACCGGTTTTGAATGGCTCAATCCGGTTTTGACCAGTTCAAGCCACTCCAGACCGGCTAAAAACCGGTTTTCACTGGCTCAAACCGATTTTCACCTGATTAGACTGGATCAAACCGGAACAGACGGTCTCAGACGGGCTCGAATAAGTTTTCACTGGCTTCAACCAGACCAAACCGGCTCAAACAGGTTTTGATGGGTTCGAACAGGTTTTGACCTGCTCAGACCGGTTTTTACCTGCTCAAAACCACACCAGACCGGCTGAAACCGGTTTTGTCCCGCTAAAACCGGTTTTGACCGGATCAGACCAGATAAAAACGAATCAGACTTTCCCAGACCGGCTAAAATCGGATCAAACGGGACCATACCGGCCCAGACCGCCTAAAACTGGGCCACAAACGGGTTTTGACTGGCTCAAACCAGACCGGACCTGCTAAAACCAGACCAGACTGGCTGAAACCGGTTTTGAACGGCTCAAACCAGACCAGACAGTCTCAAAGCAGTTTTGACCGAATGAGACACGATAAAACCGGATCTGACCAGCTCAAAACCGGATGAAACCGCACCAGAACGGCCCAGAAAAGCTGAAGCCGGAGTAAACTGGACCAGACCGGGCCAGATCGGCTAGAACCGGGCCACAAAACCGGTTTTTGACCGGCTCAATCCGGTTTTGACCAGCTCAAACCACTCCAGACCGGCTAAAACCGGTTTTCACTGGCCCAAACCGGTTTTGACCTGATTAGACCAGATCAAACCGGACCAGACCAGCTCAGACAGGCTCGAATAGGTTTAGACTGGCTTCAACCAGACCAAACCGTCTCAAACCGGTTTTCACTGACTCGAACTGGTTTTTGACCGGCTCAAACCAGACCAGACCAGCTCAAACCAGTCCAGACCGGCTCAAACCGGTTTTGACCGTGTCAAACCGGTTTTGACCTGCTCATACCACACCAGACTGGCTGAAAGCGGTTTTGACCAGATGAGACCGTATTAAAACGAACCAGAGCGTTCAAGACCGGCTAAAATGGGATCCAACCGGACCAGACCGTCCCAGACGCCTAAAACTGGGCCACAAACCGGTTGTGAACGGTGCAAACCAAACCAGACCGGCTCAAACCGGTTTTGACCGACCTGAGCCGGTTCTGACCGGCTCAAACCAGACCAGACCGGTTCAAACCGGTTTTACTGCCTCAATCCGGTTTTGACCGGCTGAAACCTGTTTTGGACCGGCTCAAACCACTCCAGACTGGGTAAAACCGGTTTTTACCAGCTTAAACCGGTTTTGACCTGATTAGACCAGCTCAAAACCAGACCAGAACTGTTCAATCCGGTTTTGATCATCTCAAATTGGTTTTGAACGGCTCGAACTGGTTTTGACCGGCTCAAACTGGTTTTGACCGGCTCAAACCGCACCAGACCGGCTGAAACCGGTTTTGACCGGCTAATACCGGGTTTGACTGGATGAGACCGGATCAAACCGTATCAGACCGGCCCAGACCATCTAAAATCCGATCAAACCGTACCCGACCGGCCCAGACTGCCTAAAACTGGGCCAAAAACCGGTTTTGACCGGATCAAACCAGGCCAGACCGGCTCAAACCGGTTTTGACCGACTTGAGCCAGTTTTCACTGCCTCAAACCAGACCAGACGAGCTCAAAACCCGTTTTGACCGCTCAAAGGGGTTTTGACCGGATCAAACGAGACTCGACCGGCACAGACAAGCTGAAACCGAATCAAACAGGACCAGACCAGCCCAGACCGGCTGAAAGCGGGCCACAAAGCAGTTTTGACCGGCTGAAACCAGACCAGACTGGCTCAAACCGGTTTGACCGGCCTGAGCCGGTTTAGAACGGCTCAACCAGACCAGAGCGGCTCAAACCAGACCAGACCGGCTCAAACCAGACCAGACCGGCTGAAACCGGTTTTGACCAGCTCAAACCAGACCAGACCGGCTCAAACCAGACCAGACCGGCTGAAACCGGTTTGACCGGCTCAAACCAGACCAGACAGGCTCAAAGCGGTTTTGACCACATGAGGCACGATAAAACCGGACCGTACCGGCTCAATCCGGATATAACCGCACCAGATCGGCCCAGAACAGCTGAAGCCGGAGCAAACCGGACCAGACTGGGCCAGACCGGCTAAAACCGGGCCACAGACCGGTTTTAACCGGCTCAAACCGGGCCACAGACCGGTTTTAACCGGCTCAAACCCGACCAGACTGCTTCAAACCGGATCATACCGGACCAGACCTGCACAAACCGGCTCTATCCAGCTCAACCGAACCAGACCAACCCAGACAGGCTAAAACTGGGCCAAACCGGCTCAATCAGGTTTTGATCGGCTCAAACCAGACCAGACTGCCTCAAACCAGACCAGACGGGCTCAAACGGTTTTAACGGCTCACACCAAAAGAGATCGGCTCAAACCTGTTTTGACCGGATGAGACAGGATAAAAACCAGACCAGACCAGCTTAAACCGGATGAAAGCACACCAGACTAGCCCAGAACAGTTGAAGCCGGAGCAAACGGGACCAGACCGGGCCAGACCGGCTAAAACCGGGCCACAAACCAGTTTTGACCGGCTCAAGCCAGATCAGACCGGCTCAACCCGGTTTGACCGGCTCCAACCGGTTTTGAGTAGCTCAAACCAGACCAGACAAGCTCAAACCAGACCACACCAGCTAAAACCAGTTTTGACCGGCTCAAACCGGTTTTGACCTGCTCAAACCACACCAGACCGTCTGAAAGCGGATTTGACCAGCTAAAACCGGTTTTGACCAGATTAGACTGGATTCAACCAAATCAGACCGGCCCAGACTGGCGAAAATCGGATCAAACCGGACCAGACCGGCCCAGACCGCCTAAAAACTGGGCCACAAACCATTTTTGACCGGTTCAAACCAGATCAGACCGGCTCAAACCGGTTTTGACCGACCTGAGCCGGTTTTGACCGGCTCAAACCAGACCAGAGCGGCTCAAACCAGACCAGAATGGCTCAAACCAGTTTTGACCGTCTCAAAGCAGACCAGCCTGGCTCAAACTGGTTTTGACCCGATGAGACAGGATAAAAACGGACCAGACCGGCTCAAACCGGATGACTGCACCAGATCGGCCCAGAACAGCTGAAGCCGGAGGAAACCAGACAAGACCAGGCCACACCGGCTAAAACTGGGCCACAAACCGGTTTTGACTGGCTCAAAGCAGACCAGACCGGCTCAAATCGGTTTTGACCGGCCTCAAACCGGTTTTCACCTGCTCAAACCACAGCAGACCGGCTGAAACCCGTTTTGACCGTCTAAAACCGATTTTGACCGGATGAGACCGGATCAAAGCGAATCAGATCGGCCCAGACCGCCTAAAATCGGATCAAACCGAAGCAGACCGGCCCAGACCACATAAAACTGGGCCACAAACCGGTTTTGACCGGTTTAAACCAGACCAAACCGGCTCAAACCGGTTTTGACCGACCTGAGCGGGTTTTGACCGGTCAAACCAGACCAGACCAGCTCAAACCAGACCAGACCGGCTCAAACCGGTTTTGACTGGCTCAAAGCGGTTTTGTCCGGATCAAACCGGACTCGACCAGCCCAGACCAGCTGAAACCGCATCAAAACCAGAACAGACCAGCCCAGACTGGCTAAAACCGGCCCACAAACCGGTTTTGACCGGCTCAAACCAGACCAGACCGGCTCAAACCGGTTTTGGACCGTCCTGAGCCAGTTTGGACCTGCTTAAACCAGACCAGACAGGCTGAAACTGGACCAGAGCGGCTCAAACCAGTTTTCACTGGCTCGAACCGGTTTTGACCAGCTCAAACCTGACCGGACCGCCTCAAACCTATTTTGACTGGCTCAAACCAGACCAGACCGGCTCAAACTGGATCAAACTGGACCAGACCAGCCCAGACCGCCTAAAACCATGCCAAAACCGGTCAAACCTATTTTGACCGGCTCCAACCAGACCAGACCGGGTCGAACCTGTTTTGACCGGCTCAAACCAGACCTGACCAGCTCAAACTGGTAGTGACCAGATTAGATCGGATCAAACCAGCCAGACCTTCTCAAACCGGATCATACCGGACCAGACCAGCACAAACCGGCTCAAACTGTCTCAAACAGAACCAGACCGGCTCAAACCGGTTTAGACCGACCTGAGCTGGTTTTTGACCACTTCAAACCAGACCAGACCGGCTCAAACCAGACCAGACCGGCTCAA